>NC_135667.1:43580605-43733079 GCF_964188315.1 Podarcis muralis | reverse complement strand
GCCCCAGCCGCTCTGGGCGGCATCCATCATGTATAAAAACATAATAAAACACTAGATGTTTTTAAAAAAACACCCTTCAGTGTACAAGATTGCCTTCAGACGGCTTGGGAGTCGGAGAACTCCATACCCCCCAACATTTCTCCTTTGAAAATAGGGACACCCTAAGGAAAAGAGATTAACAGTAATCCTTCAAGTGGTTTGGCTATGCGTTGGTTAATGGGTTAATTGGTGAGCTATGAGGTAAAGGGGAGGGTCAGATGCCTTGTCAATCAAAGAATGCCTTGTCAACCAACCAGAGGCAGCTTTGCAAACCCAGCAGCCTTGTCAACCAACCAGAAGCCGTTTGTCAATGCCAGCAGCCTTGTCAACCAATCAGAGGGAGCATTTTCACTCCCAGCAGTAGGTATAAAACCAGCAGGCCAATGGCCTGCGCTCAGGCCAATGGCCTGCGCTCAGGCCAATGGCCTGCGCGCTCCTTTCCCTCTGGATTTGACTTTTCCTCTTCTCTCCCCCCCCCCCACCTAATCTCAGGTTTTTTGTTTTCTTTATTTCCTTTACCACTCTTTCCTTCTTTCACACTCTTCCAGATTGTGCAACGTTTCCTCTTTCCTTCCTGGTCCTTTTGTCTCCTGCTTTTACAGAGGTCAGCACAAAAGGAGGAGGAGGATTTCTATATGGTAAATGTTTCAAAGTGGGGACTTCATCTGTGGTATGTCACAAATGGGACCTGCACCCAATTGTTGCAGTGTGTTCTGCTGCTTCTGTTTAGAGTTCCAGCCAGCTCTTCCCTCCAAGTGCATTACACAAGCACGCACACACAGAGACACGGGGACGCCCCATTCCATAATGATAATTTTATTCTTTATACCCCACACAACTGACTGGTTTGCCCCAGCCGCTCTGGGCGGCATCCATCATGTATAAAAACATAATAAAACACTAGATGTTTTTAAAAAAACACCCTTCAGTGTACAAGATTGCCTTCAGACGGCTTGGGAGTCGGAGAACTCCATACCCCCCAACATTTCTCCTTTGAAAATAGGGACACCCTAAGGAAAAGAGATTAACAGTAATCCTTCAAGTGGTTTGGCTATGCGTTGGTTAATGGGTTAATTGGTGAGCTATGAGGTAAAGGGGAGGGTCAGATGCCTTGTCAATCAAAGAATGCCTTGTCAACCAACCAGAGGCAGCTTTGCAAACCCAGCAGCCTTGTCAACCAACCAGAAGCCGTTTGTCAATGCCAGCAGCCTTGTCAACCAATCAGAGGGAGCATTTTCACTCCCAGCAGTAGGTATAAAACCAGCAGGCCAATGGCCTGCGCTCAGGCCAATGGCCTGCGCTCAGGCCAATGGCCTGCGCGCTCCTTTCCCTCTGGATTTGACTTTTCCTCTTCTCTCCCCCCCCCCCCACCTAATCTCAGGTTTTTTGTTTTCTTTATTTCCTTTACCACTCTTTCCTTCTTTCACACTCTTCCAGATTGTGCAACGTTTCCTCTTTCCTTCCTGGTCCTTTTGTCTCCTGCTTTTACAGAGGTCAGCACAAAAGGAGGAGGAGGATTTCTATATGGTAAATGTTTCAAAGTGGGGACTTCATCTGTGGTATGTCACAAATGGGACCTGCACCCAATTGTTGCAGTGTGTTCTGCTGCTTCTGTTTAGAGTTCCAGCCAGCTCTTCCCTCCAAGTGCATTACACAAGCACGCACACACAGAGACACGGGGACGCCCCATTCCATAATGATAATTTTATTCTTTATACCCCACACAACTGACTGGTTTGCCCCAGCCGCTCTGGGCGGCATCCATCATGTATAAAAACATAATAAAACACTAGATGTTTTTAAAAAAACACCCTTCAGTGTACAAGATTGCCTTCAGACGGCTTGGGAGTCGGAGAACTCCATACCCCCCAACATTTCTCCTTTGAAAATAGGGACACCCTAAGGAAAAGAGATTAACAGTAATCCTTCAAGTGGTTTGGCTATGCGTTGGTTAATGGGTTAATTGGTGAGCTATGAGGTAAAGGGGAGGGTCAGATGCCTTGTCAATCAAAGAATGCCTTGTCAACCAACCAGAGGCAGCTTTGCAAACCCAGCAGCCTTGTCAACCAACCAGAAGCCGTTTGTCAATGCCAGCAGCCTTGTCAACCAATCAGAGGGAGCATTTTCACTCCCAGCAGTAGGTATAAAACCAGCAGGCCAATGGCCTGCGCTCAGGCCAATGGCCTGCGCTCAGGCCAATGGCCTGCGCGCTCCTTTCCCTCTGGATTTGACTTTTCCTCTTCTCTCCCCCCCCCCCCCCCCCTAATCTCAGGTTTTTTGTTTTCTTTATTTCCTTTACCACTCTTTCCTTCTTTCACACTCTTCCAGATTGTGCAACGTTTCCTCTTTCCTTCCTGGTCCTTTTGTCTCCTGCTTTTACAGAGGTCAGCACAAAAGGAGGAGGAGGATTTCTATATGGTAAATGTTTCAAAGTGGGGACTTCATCTGTGGTATGTCACAAATGGGACCTGCACCCAATTGTTGCAGTGTGTTCTGCTGCTTCTGTTTAGAGTTCCAGCCAGCTCTTCCCTCCAAGTGCATTACACAAGCACGCACACACAGAGACACGGGGACGCCCCATTCCATAATGATAATTTTATTCTTTATACCCCACACAACTGACTGGGTTGCCCCAGCCGCTCTGGGCGGCATCCATCATGTATAAAAACATAATAAAACACTAGATGTTTTTAAAAAAACACCCTTCAGTGTACAAGATTGCCTTCAGACGGCTTGGGAGTCGGAGAACTCCATACCCCCCAACATTTCTCCTTTGAAAATAGGGACACCCTAAGGAAAAGAGATTAACAGTAATCCTTCAAGTGGTTTGGCTATGCGTTGGTTAATGGGTTAATTGGTGAGCTATGAGGTAAAGGGGAGGGTCAGATGCCTTGTCAATCAAAGAATGCCTTGTCAACCAACCAGAGGCAGCTTTGCAAACCCAGCAGCCTTGTCAACCAACCAGAAGCCGTTTGTCAATGCCAGCAGCCTTGTCAACCAATCAGAGGGAGCATTTTCACTCCCAGCAGTAGGTATAAAACCAGCAGGCCCGGCCTGCGCTCAGGCCAATGGCCTGCGCTCAGGCCAATGGCCTGCGCTCAGGCCAATGGCCTGCGCTCAGGCCAATGGCCTGCGCTCAGGCCAATGGCCTGCGCTCAGGCCAATGGCCTGCGCTCAGGCCAATGGCCTGCGCTCAGGCCAATGGCCTGCGCTCAGGCCAATGGCCTGCGCTCAGGCCAATGGCCTGCGCTCAGGCCAATGGCCTGCGCTCAGGCCAATGGCCTGCGCTCAGGCCAATGGCCTGCGCTCAGGCCAATGGCCTGCGCTCAGGCCAATGGCCTGCGCTCAGGCCAATGGCCTGCGCTCAGGCCAATGGCCTGCGCTCAGGCCAATGGCCTGCGCTCAGGCCAATGGCCTGCGCTCAGGCCAATGGCCTGCGCTCAGGCCAATGGCCTGCGCTCAGGCCAATGGCCTGCGCTCTCCTTTCCCTCTGGATTTGACTTTTCCTCTTCTCTCCCCCCCCCCCACCTAATCTCAGGTTTTTTGTTTTCTTTATTTCCTTTACCACTCTTTCCTTCTTTCACACTCTTCCAGATTGTGCAACGTTTCCTCTTTCCTTCCTGGTCCTTTTGTCTCCTGCTTGGAGGAGGAGGATTTCTATATGGTAAATGTTTCAAAGTGGGGACTTCATCTGTGGTATGTCACAAATGGGACCTGCACCCAATTGTTGCAGTGTGTTCTGCTGCTTCTGTTTAGAGTTCCAGCCAGCTCTTCCCTCCAAGTGCATTACACAAGCACGCACACACAGAGACACGGGGACGCCCCATTCCATAATGATAATTTTATTCTTTATACCCCACACAACTGACTGGGTTGCCCCAGCCGCTCTGGGCGGCATCCATCATGTATAAAAACATAATAAAACACTAGATGTTTTTAAAAAAACACCCTTCAGTGTACAAGATTGCCTTCAGACGGCTTGGGAGTCGGAGAACTCCATACCCCCAACATTTCTCCTTTGAAAATAGGGACACCCTAAGGAAAAGAGATTAACAGTAATCCTTCAAGTGGTTTGGCTATGCGTTGGTTAATGGGTTAATTGGTGAGCTATGAGGTAAAGGGGAGGGTCAGATGCCTTGTCAATCAAAGAATGCCTTGTCAACCAACCAGAGGCAGCTTTGCAAACCCAGCAGCCTTGTCAACCAACCAGAAGCCGTTTGTCAATGCCAGCAGCCTTGTCAACCAATCAGAGGGAGCATTTTCACTCCCAGCAGTAGGTATAAAACCAGCAGGCCCGGCCTGCGCTCAGGCCAATGGCCTGCGCTCAGGCCAATGGCCTGCGCTCAGGCCAATGGCCTGCGCTCAGGCCAATGGCCTGCGCTCAGGCCAATGGCCTGCGCTCAGGCCAATGGCCTGCGCTCAGGCCAATGGCCTGCGCTCAGGCAATGGCCTGCGCTCAGGCCAATGGCCTGCGCTCAGGCCAATGGCCTGCGCTCAGGCCAATGGCCTGCGCTCAGGCCAATGGCCTGCGCTCAGGCCAATGGCCTGCGCTCAGGCCAATGGCCTGCGCTCAGGCCAATGGCCTGCGCTCAGGCCAATGGCCTGCGCTCAGGCCAATGGCCTGCGCTCAGGCCAATGGCCTGCGCTCAGGCCAATGGCCTGCGCTCAGGCCAATGGCCTGCGCTCTCCTTTCCCTCTGGATTTGACTTTTCCTCTTCTCTCCCCCCCCCCCACCTAATCTCAGGTTTTTTGTTTTCTTTATTTCCTTTACCACTCTTTCCTTCTTTCACACTCTTCCAGATTGTGCAACGTTTCCTCTTTCCTTCCTGGTCCTTTTGTCTCCTGCTTTTACAGAGGTCAGCACAAAAGGAGGAGGAGGATTTCTATATGGTAAATGTTTCAAAGTGGGGACTTCATCTGTGGTATGTCACAAATGGGACCTGCACCCAATTGTTGCAGTGTGTTCTGCTGCTTCTGTTTAGAGTTCCAGCCAGCTCTTCCCTCCAAGTGCATTACACAAGCACGCACACACAGAGACACGGGGACGCCCCATTCCATAATGATAATTTTATTCTTTATACCCCACACAACTGACTGGGTTGCCCCAGCCGCTCTGGGCGGCATCCATCATGTATAAAAACATAATAAAACACTAGATGTTTTTAAAAAAACACCCTTCAGTGTACAAGATTGCCTTCAGACGGCTTGGGAGTCGGAGAACTCCATACCCCCCAACATTTCTCCTTTGAAAATAGGGACACCCTAAGGAAAAGAGATTAACAGTAATCCTTCAAGTGGTTTGGCTATGCGTTGGTTAATGGGTTAATTGGTGAGCTATGAGGTAAAGGGGAGGGTCAGATGCCTTGTCAATCAAAGAATGCCTTGTCAACCAACCAGAGGCAGCTTTGCAAACCCAGCAGCCTTGTCAACCAACCAGAAGCCGTTTGTCAATGCCAGCAGCCTTGTCAACCAATCAGAGGGAGCATTTTCACTCCCAGCAGTAGGTATAAAACCAGCAGGCCAATGGCCTGCGCTCAGGCCAATGGCCTGCGCTCAGGCCAATGGCCTGCGCGCTCCTTTCCCTCTGGATTTGACTTTTCCTCTTCTCTCCCCCCCCCCCACCTAATCTCAGGTTTTTTGTTTTCTTTATTTCCTTTACCACTCTTTCCTTCTTTCACACTCTTCCAGATTGTGCAACGTTTCCTCTTTCCTTCCTGGTCCTTTTGTCTCCTGCTTTTACAGAGGTCAGCACAAAAGGAGGAGGAGGATTTCTATATGGTAAATGTTTCAAAGTGGGGACTTCATCTGTGGTATGTCACAAATGGGACCTGCACCCAATTGTTGCAGTGTGTTCTGCTGCTTCTGTTTAGAGTTCCAGCCAGCTCTTCCCTCCAAGTGCATTACACAAGCACGCACACACAGAGACACGGGGACGCCCCATTCCATAATGATAATTTTATTCTTTATACCCCACACAACTGACTGGGTTGCCCCAGCCGCTCTGGGCGGCATCCATCATGTATAAAAACATAATAAAACACTAGATGTTTTTAAAAAAACACCCTTCAGTGTACAAGATTGCCTTCAGACGGCTTGGGAGTCGGAGAACTCCATACCCCCCAACATTTCTCCTTTGAAAATAGGGACACCCTAAGGAAAAGAGATTAACAGTAATCCTTCAAGTGGTTTGGCTATGCGTTGGTTAATGGGTTAATTGGTGAGCTATGAGGTAAAGGGGAGGGTCAGATGCCTTGTCAATCAAAGAATGCCTTGTCAACCAACCAGAGGCAGCTTTGCAAACCCAGCAGCCTTGTCAACCAACCAGAAGCCGTTTGTCAATGCCAGCAGCCTTGTCAACCAATCAGAGGGAGCATTTTCACTCCCAGCAGTAGGTATAAAACCAGCAGGCCCGGCCTGCGCTCAGGCCAATGGCCTGCGCTCAGGCCAATGGCCTGCGCTCAGGCCAATGGCCTGCGCTCAGGCCAATGGCCTGCGCTCAGGCCAATGGCCTGCGCTCAGGCCAATGGCCTGCGCTCAGGCCAATGGCCTGCGCTCAGGCCAATGGCCTGCGCTCAGGCCAATGGCCTGCGCTCAGGCCAATGGCCTGCGCTCAGGCCAATGGCCTGCGCTCAGGCCAATGGCCTGCGCTCAGGCCAATGGCCTGCGCTCAGGCCAATGGCCTGCGCTCAGGCCAATGGCCTGCGCTCAGGCCAATGGCCTGCGCTCAGGCCAATGGCCTGCGCTCAGGCCAATGGCCTGCGCTCAGGCCAATGGCCTGCGCTCAGGCCAATGGCCTGCGCTCAGGCCAATGGCCTGCGCTCTCCTTTCCCTCTGGATTTGACTTTTCCTCTTCTCTCCCCCCCCCCCACCTAATCTCAGGTTTTTTGTTTTCTTTATTTCCTTTACCACTCTTTCCTTCTTTCACACTCTTCCAGATTGTGCAACGTTTCCTCTTTCCTTCCTGGTCCTTTTGTCTCCTGCTTTTACAGAGGTCAGCACAAAAGGAGGAGGAGGATTTCTATATGGTAAATGTTTCAAAGTGGGGACTTCATCTGTGGTATGTCACAAATGGGACCTGCACCCAATTGTTGCAGTGTGTTCTGCTGCTTCTGTTTAGAGTTCCAGCCAGCTCTTCCCTCCAAGTGCATTACACAAGCACGCACACACAGAGACACGGGGACGCCCCATTCCATAATGATAATTTTATTCTTTATACCCCACACAACTGACTGGGTTGCCCCAGCCGCTCTGGGCGGCATCCATCATGTATAAAAACATAATAAAACACTAGATGTTTTTAAAAAAACACCCTTCAGTGTACAAGATTGCCTTCAGACGGCTTGGGAGTCGGAGAACTCCATACCCCCCAACATTTCTCCTTTGAAAATAGGGACACCCTAAGGAAAAGAGATTAACAGTAATCCTTCAAGTGGTTTGGCTATGCGTTGGTTAATGGGTTAATTGGTGAGCTATGAGGTAAAGGGGAGGGTCAGATGCCTTGTCAATCAAAGAATGCCTTGTCAACCAACCAGAGGCAGCTTTGCAAACCCAGCAGCCTTGTCAACCAACCAGAAGCCGTTTGTCAATGCCAGCAGCCTTGTCAACCAATCAGAGGGAGCATTTTCACTCCCAGCAGTAGGTATAAAACCAGCAGGCCCGGCCTGCGCTCAGGCCAATGGCCTGCGCTCAGGCCAATGGCCTGCGCTCAGGCCAATGGCCTGCGCTCAGGCCAATGGCCTGCGCTCAGGCCAATGGCCTGCGCTCAGGCCAATGGCCTGCGCTCAGGCCAATGGCCTGCGCTCAGGCCAATGGCCTGCGCTCAGGCCAATGGCCTGCGCTCAGGCCAATGGCCTGCGCTCAGGCCAATGGCCTGCGCTCAGGCCAATGGCCTGCGCTCAGGCCAATGGCCTGCGCTCAGGCCAATGGCCTGCGCTCAGGCCAATGGCCTGCGCTCAGGCCAATGGCCTGCGCTCAGGCCAATGGCCTGCGCTCAGGCCAATGGCCTGCGCTCAGGCCAATGGCCTGCGCTCTCCTTTCCCTCTGGATTTGACTTTTCCTCTTCTCTCCCCCCCCCCCCACCTAATCTCAGGTTTTTTGTTTTCTTTATTTCCTTTACCACTCTTTCCTTCTTTCACACTCTTCCAGATTGTGCAACGTTTCCTCTTTCCTTCCTGGTCCTTTTGTCTCCTGCTTTTACAGAGGTCAGCACAAAAGGAGGAGGAGGATTTCTATATGGTAAATGTTTCAAAGTGGGGACTTCATCTGTGGTATGTCACAAATGGGACCTGCACCCAATTGTTGCAGTGTGTTCTGCTGCTTCTGTTTAGAGTTCCAGCCAGCTCTTCCCTCCAAGTGCATTACACAAGCACGCACACACAGAGACACGGGGACGCCCCATTCCATAATGATAATTTTATTCTTTATACCCCACACAACTGACTGGGTTGCCCCAGCCGCTCTGGGCGGCATCCATCATGTATAAAAACATAATAAAACACTAGATGTTTTTAAAAAAACACCCTTCAGTGTACAAGATTGCCTTCAGACGGCTTGGGAGTCGGAGAACTCCATACCCCCCAACATTTCTCCTTTGAAAATAGGGACACCCTAAGGAAAAGAGATTAACAGTAATCCTTCAAGTGGTTTGGCTATGCGTTGGTTAATGGGTTAATTGGTGAGCTATGAGGTAAAGGGGAGGGTCAGATGCCTTGTCAATCAAAGAATGCCTTGTCAACCAACCAGAGGCAGCTTTGCAAACCCAGCAGCCTTGTCAACCAACCAGAAGCCGTTTGTCAATGCCAGCAGCCTTGTCAACCAATCAGAGGGAGCATTTTCACTCCCAGCAGTAGGTATAAAACCAGCAGGCCAATGGCCTGCGCTCAGGCCAATGGCCTGCGCGCTCCTTTCCCTCTGGATTTGACTTTTCCTCTTCTCTCCCCCCCCCCACCTAATCTCAGGTTTTTTGTTTTCTTTATTTCCTTTACCACTCTTTCCTTCTTTCACACTCTTCCAGATTGTGCAACGTTTCCTCTTTCCTTCCTGGTCCTTTTGTCTCCTGCTTTTACAGAGGTCAGCACAAAAGGAGGAGGAGGATTTCTATATGGTAAATGTTTCAAAGTGGGGACTTCATCTGTGGTATGTCACAAATGGGACCTGCACCCAATTGTTGCAGTGTGTTCTGCTGCTTCTGTTTAGAGTTCCAGCCAGCTCTTCCCTCCAAGTGCATTACAGAAGCACGCACACACAGAGACACGGGGACGCCCCATTCCATAATGATAATTTTATTCTTTATACCCCACACAACTGACTGGGTTGCCCCAGCCGCTCTGGGCGGCATCCATCATGTATAAAAACATAATAAAACACTAGATGTTTTTAAAAAAACACCCTTCAGTGTACAAGATTGCCTTCAGACGGCTTGGGAGTCGGAGAACTCCATACCCCCCAACATTTCTCCTTTGAAAATAGGGACACCCTAAGGAAAAGAGATTAACAGTAATCCTTCAAGTGGTTTGGCTATGCGTTGGTTAATGGGTTAATTGGTGAGCTATGAGGTAAAGGGGAGGGTCAGATGCCTTGTCAATCAAAGAATGCCTTGTCAACCAACCAGAGGCAGCTTTGCAAACCCAGCAGCCTTGTCAACCAACCAGAAGCCGTTTGTCAATGCCAGCAGCCTTGTCAACCAATCAGAGGGAGCATTTTCACTCCCAGCAGTAGGTATAAAACCAGCAGGCCAATGGCCTGCGCTCAGGCCAATGGCCTGCGCGCTCCTTTCCCTCTGGATTTGACTTTTCCTCTTCTCTCCCCCCCCCCCACCTAATCTCAGGATTTTTGTTTTCTTTATTTCCTTTACCACTCTTTCCTTCTTTCACACTCTTCCAGATTGTGCAACGTTTCCTCTTTCCTTCCTGGTCCTTTTGTCTCCTGCTTTTACAGAGGTCAGCACAAAAGGAGGAGGAGGATTTCTATATGGTAAATGTTTCAAAGTGGGGACTTCATCTGTGGTATGTCACAAATGGGACCTGCACCCAATTGTTGCAGTGTGTTCTGCTGCTTCTGTTTAGAGTTCCAGCCAGCTCTTCCCTCCAAGTGCATTACACAAGCACGCACACACAGAGACACGGGGACGCCCCATTCCATAATGATAATTTTATTCTTTATACCCCACACAACTGACTGGGTTGCCCCAGCCGCTCTGGGCGGCATCCATCATGTATAAAAACATAATAAAACACTAGATGTTTTTAAAAAAACACCCTTCAGTGTACAAGATTGCCTTCAGACGGCTTGGGAGTCGGAGAACTCCATACCCCCCAACATTTCTCCTTTGAAAATAGGGACACCCTAAGGAAAAGAGATTAACAGTAATCCTTCAAGTGGTTTGGCTATGCGTTGGTTAATGGGTTAATTGGTGAGCTATGAGGTAAAGGGGAGGGTCAGATGCCTTGTCAATCAAAGAATGCCTTGTCAACCAACCAGAGGCAGCTTTGCAAACCCAGCAGCCTTGTCAACCAACCAGAAGCCGTTTGTCAATGCCAGCAGCCTTGTCAACCAATCAGAGGGAGCATTTTCACTCCCAGCAGTAGGTATAAAACCAGCAGGCCAATGGCCTGCGCTCAGGCCAATGGCCTGCGCGCTCCTTTCCCTCTGGATTTGACTTTTCCTCTTCTCTCCCCCCCCCCCACCTAATCTCAGGTTTTTTGTTTTCTTTATTTCCTTTACCACTCTTTCCTTCTTTCACACTCTTCCAGATTGTGCAACGTTTCCTCTTTCCTTCCTGGTCCTTTTGTCTCCTGCTTTTACAGAGGTCAGCACAAAAGGAGGAGGAGGATTTCTATATGGTAAATGTTTCAAAGTGGGGACTTCATCTGTGGTATGTCACAAATGGGACCTGCACCCAATTGTTGCAGTGTGTTCTGCTGCTTCTGTTTAGAGTTCCAGCCAGCTCTTCCCTCCAAGTGCATTACACAAGCACGCACACACAGAGACACGGGGACGCCCCATTCCATAATGATAATTTTATTCTTTATACCCCACACAACTGACTGGGTTGCCCCAGCCGCTCTGGGCGGCATCCATCATGTATAAAAACATAATAAAACACTAGATGTTTTTAAAAAAACACCCTTCAGTGTACAAGATTGCCTTCAGACGGCTTGGGAGTCGGAGAACTCCATACCCCCCAACATTTCTCCTTTGAAAATAGGGACACCCTAAGGAAAAGAGATTAACAGTAATCCTTCAAGTGGTTTGGCTATGCGTTGGTTAATGGGTTAATTGGTGAGCTATGAGGTAAAGGGGAGGGTCAGATGCCTTGTCAATCAAAGAATGCCTTGTCAACCAACCAGAGGCAGCTTTGCAAACCCAGCAGCCTTGTCAACCAACCAGAAGCCGTTTGTCAATGCCAGCAGCCTTGTCAACCAATCAGAGGGAGCATTTTCACTCCCAGCAGTAGGTATAAAACCAGCAGGCCAATGGCCTGCGCGCTCCTTTCCCTCTGGATTTGACTTTTCCTCTTCTCTCCCCCCCCCCCCACCTAATCTCAGGTTTTTTGTTTTCTTTATTTCCTTTACCACTCTTTCCTTCTTTCACACTCTTCCAGATTGTGCAACGTTTCCTCTTTCCTTCCTGGTCCTTTTGTCTCCTGCTTTTACAGAGGTCAGCACAAAAGGAGGAGGAGGATTTCTATATGGTAAATGTTTCAAAGTGGGGACTTCATCTGTGGTATGTCACAAATGGGACCTGCACCCAATTGTTGCAGTGTGTTCTGCTGCTTCTGTTTAGAGTTCCAGCCAGCTCTTCCCTCCAAGTGCATTACACAAGCACGCACACACAGAGACACGGGGACGCCCCATTCCATAATGATAATTTTATTCTTTATACCCCACACAACTGACTGGGTTGCCCCAGCCGCTCTGGGCGGCATCCATCATGTATAAAAACATAATAAAACACTAGATGTTTTTAAAAAAACACCCTTCAGTGTACAAGATTGCCTTCAGACGGCTTGGGAGTCGGAGAACTCCATACCCCCCAACATTTCTCCTTTGAAAATAGGGACACCCTAAGGAAAAGAGATTAACAGTAATCCTTCAAGTGGTTTGGCTATGCGTTGGTTAATGGGTTAATTGGTGAGCTATGAGGTAAAGGGGAGGGTCAGATGCCTTGTCAATCAAAGAATGCCTTGTCAACCAACCAGAGGCAGCTTTGCAAACCCAGCAGCCTTGTCAACCAACCAGAAGCCGTTTGTCAATGCCAGCAGCCTTGTCAACCAATCAGAGGGAGCATTTTCACTCCCAGCAGTAGGTATAAAACCAGCAGGCCCGGCCTGCGCTCAGGCCAGTGGCCTGCGCTCAGGCCAGTGGCCTGCGCTCAGGCCAGTGGCCTGCGCTCAGGCCAGTGGCCTGCGCTCAGGCCAGTGGCCTGCGCTCAGGCCAGTGGCCTGCGCTCAGGCCAGTGGCCTGCGCTCAGGCCAGTGGCCTGCGCTCAGGCCAGTGGCCTGCGCTCAGGCCAGTGGCCTGCGCTCAGGCCAGTGGCCTGCGCTCAGGCCAGTGGCCTGCGCTCAGGCCAGTGGCCTGCGCTCAGGCCAGTGGCCTGCGCTCAGGCCAGTGGCCTGCGCTCAGGCCAGTGGCCTGCGCGCTCCTTTCCCTCTGGATTTGACTTTTCCTCTTCTCTCCCCCCCCCCCCACCTAATCTCAGGTTTTTTGTTTTCTTTATTTCCTTTACCACTCTTTCCTTCTTTCACACTCTTCCAGATTGTGCAACGTTTCCTCTTTCCTTCCTGGTCCTTTTGTCTCCTGCTTTTACAGAGGTCAGCACAAAAGGAGGAGGAGGATTTCTATATGGTAAATGTTTCAAAGTGGGGACTTCATCTGTGGTATGTCACAAATGGGACCTGCACCCAATTGTTGCAGTGTGTTCTGCTGCTTCTGTTTAGAGTTCCAGCCAGCTCTTCCCTCCAAGTGCATTACACAAGCACGCACACACAGAGACACGGGGACGCCCCATTCCATAATGATAATTTTATTCTTTATACCCCACACAACTGACTGGGTTGCCCCAGCCGCTCTGGGCGGCATCCATCATGTATAAAAACATAATAAAACACTAGATGTTTTTAAAAAAACACCCTTCAGTGTACAAGATTGCCTTCAGACGGCTTGGGAGTCGGAGAACTCCATACCCCCCAACATTTCTCCTTTGAAAATAGGGACACCCTAAGGAAAAGAGATTAACAGTAATCCTTCAAGTGGTTTGGCTATGCGTTGGTTAATGGGTTAATTGGTGAGCTATGAGGTAAAGGGGAGGGTCAGATGCCTTGTCAATCAAAGAATGCCTTGTCAACCAACCAGAGGCAGCTTTGCAAACCCAGCAGCCTTGTCAACCAACCAGAAGCCGTTTGTCAATGCCAGCAGCCTTGTCAACCAATCAGAGGGAGCATTTTCACTCCCAGCAGTAGGTATAAAACCAGCAGGCCCGGCCTGCGCTCAGGCCAGTGGCCTGCGCTCAGGCCAGTGGCCTGCGCTCAGGCCAGTGGCCTGCGCTCAGGCCAGTGGCCTGCGCTCAGGCCAGTGGCCTGCGCTCAGGCCAGTGGCCTGCGCTCAGGCCAGTGGCCTGCGCTCAGGCCAGTGGCCTGCGCTCAGGCCAGTGGCCTGCGCTCAGGCCAGTGGCCTGCGCTCAGGCCAGTGGCCTGCGCTCAGGCCAGTGGCCTGCGCTCAGGCCAGTGGCCTGCGCTCAGGCCAGTGGCCTGCGCTCAGGCCAGTGGCCTGCGCTCAGGCCAGTGGCCTGCGCTCAGGCCAGTGGCCTGCGCTCAGGCCAGTGGCCTGCGCTCAGGCCAGTGGCCTGCGCTCAGGCCAGTGGCCTGCGCTCAGGCCAGTGGCCTGCGCTCAGGCCAGTGGCCTGCGCGCTCCTTTCCCTCTGGATTTGACTTTTCCTCTTCTCTCCCCCCCCCCCCACCTAATCTCAGGTTTTTTGTTTTCTTTATTTCCTTTACCACTCTTTCCTTCTTTCACACTCTTCCAGATTGTGCAACGTTTCCTCTTTCCTTCCTGGTCCTTTTGTCTCCTGCTTTTACAGAGGTCAGCACAAAAGGAGGAGGAGGATTTCTATATGGTAAATGTTTCAAAGTGGGGACTTCATCTGTGGTATGTCACAAATGGGACCTGCACCCAATTGTTGCAGTGTGTTCTGCTGCTTCTGTTTAGAGTTCCAGCCAGCTCTTCCCTCCAAGTGCATTACACAAGCACGCACACACAGAGACACGGGGACGCCCCATTCCATAATGATAATTTTATTCTTTATACCCCACACAACTGACTGGGTTGCCCCAGCCGCTCTGGGCGGCATCCATCATGTATAAAAACATAATAAAACACTAGATGTTTTTAAAAAAACACCCTTCAGTGTACAAGATTGCCTTCAGACGGCTTGGGAGTCGGAGAACTCCATACCCCCCAACATTTCTCCTTTGAAAATAGGGACACCCTAAGGAAAAGAGATTAACAGTAATCCTTCAAGTGGTTTGGCTATGCGTTGGTTAATGGGTTAATTGGTGAGCTATGAGGTAAAGGGGAGGGTCAGATGCCTTGTCAATCAAAGAATGCCTTGTCAACCAACCAGAGGCAGCTTTGCAAACCCAGCAGCCTTGTCAACCAACCAGAAGCCGTTTGTCAATGCCAGCAGCCTTGTCAACCAATCAGAGGGAGCATTTTCACTCCCAGCAGTAGGTATAAAACCAGCAGGCCAATGGCCTGCGCTCAGGCCAATGGCCTGCGCTCAGGCCAATGGCCTGCGCGCTCCTTTCCCTCTGGATTTGACTTTTCCTCTTCTCTCCCCCCCCCCCACCTAATCTCAGGTTTTTTGTTTTCTTTATTTCCTTTACCACTCTTTCCTTCTTTCACACTCTTCCAGATTGTGCAACGTTTCCTCTTTCCTTCCTGGTCCTTTTGTCTCCTGCTTTTACAGAGGTCAGCACAAAAGGAGGAGGAGGATTTCTATATGGTAAATGTTTCAAAGTGGGGACTTCATCTGTGGTATGTCACAAATGGGACCTGCACCCAATTGTTGCAGTGTGTTCTGCTGCTTCTGTTTAGAGTTCCAGCCAGCTCTTCCCTCCAAGTGCATTACACAAGCACGCACACACAGAGACACGGGGACGCCCCATTCCATAATGATAATTTTATTCTTTATACCCCACACAACTGACTGGGTTGCCCCAGCCGCTCTGGGCGGCATCCATCATGTATAAAAACATAATAAAACACTAGATGTTTTTAAAAAAACACCCTTCAGTGTACAAGATTGCCTTCAGACGGCTTGGGAGTCGGAGAACTCCATACCCCCCAACATTTCTCCTTTGAAAATAGGGACACCCTAAGGAAAAGAGATTAACAGTAATCCTTCAAGTGGTTTGGCTATGCGTTGGTTAATGGGTTAATTGGTGAGCTATGAGGTAAAGGGGAGGGTCAGATGCCTTGTCAATCAAAGAATGCCTTGTCAACCAACCAGAGGCAGCTTTGCAAACCCAGCAGCCTTCTCAACCAACCAGAAGCCGTTTGTCAATGCCAGCAGCCTTGTCAACCAATCAGAGGGAGCATTTTCACTCCCAGCAGTAGGTATAAAACCAGCAGGCCAATGGCCTGCGCTCAGGCCAATGGCCTGCGCTCAGGCCAATGGCCTGCGCGCTCCTTTCCCTCTGGATTTGACTTTTCCTCTTCTCTCCCCCCCCCACCTAATCTCAGGATTTTTGTTTTCTTTATTTCCTTTACCACTCTTTCCTTCTTTCACACTCTTCCAGATTGTGCAACGTTTCCTCTTTCCTTCCTGGTCCTTTTGTCTCCTGCTTTTACAGAGGTCAGCACAAAAGGAGGAGGAGGATTTCTATATGGTAAATGTTTCAAAGTGGGGACTTCATCTGTGGTATGTCACAAATGGGACCTGCACCCAATTGTTGCAGTGTGTTCTGCTGCTTCTGTTTAGAGTTCCAGCCAGCTCTTCCCTCCAAGTGCATTACACAAGCACGCACACACAGAGACACGGGGACGCCCCATTCCATAATGATAATTTTATTCTTTATACCCCACACAACTGACTGGGTTGCCCCAGCCGCTCTGGGCGGCATCCATCATGTATAAAAACATAATAAAACACTAGATGTTTTTAAAAAAACACCCTTCAGTGTACAAGATTGCCTTCAGACGGCTTGGGAGTCGGAGAACTCCATACCCCCCAACATTTCTCCTTTGAAAATAGGGACACCCTAAGGAAAAGAGATTAACAGTAATCCTTCAAGTGGTTTGGCTATGCGTTGGTTAATGGGTTAATTAGTGAGCTATGAGGTAAAGGGGAGGGTCAGATGCCTTGTCAATCAAAGAATGCCTTGTCAACCAACCAGAGGCAGCTTTGCAAACCCAGCAGCCTTGTCAACCAACCAGAAGCCGTTTGTCAATGCCAGCAGCCTTGTCAACCAATCAGAGGGAGCATTTTCACTCCCAGCAGTAGGTATAAAACCAGCAGGCCAATGGCCTGCGCTCAGGCCAATGGCCTGCGCTCAGGCCAATGGCCTGCGCGCTCCTTTCCCTCTGGATTTGACTTTTCCTCTTCTCTCCCCCCCCCCACCTAATCTCAGGTTTTTTGTTTTCTTTATTTCCTTTACCACTCTTTCCTTCTTTCACACTCTTCCAGATTGTGCAACGTTTCCTCTTTCCTTCCTGGTCCTTTTGTCTCCTGCTTTTACAGAGGTCAGCACAAAAGGAGGAGGAGGATTTCTATATGGTAAATGTTTCAAAGTGGGGACTTCATCTGTGGTATGTCACAAATGGGACCTGCACCCAATTGTTGCAGTGTGTTCTGCTGCTTCTGTTTAGAGTTCCAGCCAGCTCTTCCCTCCAAGTGCATTACACAAGCACGCACACACAGAGACACGGGGACGCCCCATTCCATAATGATAATTTTATTCTTTATACCCCACACAACTGACTGGGTTGCCCCAGCCGCTCTGGGCGGCATCCATCATGTATAAAAACATAATAAAACACTAGATGTTTTTAAAAAAACACCCTTCAGTGTACAAGATTGCCTTCAGACGGCTTGGGAGTCGGAGAACTCCATACCCCCCAACATTTCTCCTTTGAAAATAGGGACACCCTAAGGAAAAGAGATTAACAGTAATCCTTCAAGTGGTTTGGCTATGCGTTGGTTAATGGGTTAATTGGTGAGCTATGAGGTAAAGGGGAGGGTCAGATGCCTTGTCAATCAAAGAATGCCTTGTCAACCAACCAGAGGCAGCTTTGCAAACCCAGCAGCCTTGTCAACCAACCAGAAGCCGTTTGTCAATGCCAGCAGCCTTGTCAACCAATCAGAGGGAGCATTTTCACTCCCAGCAGTAGGTATAAAACCAGCAGGCCCGGCCTGCGCTCAGGCCAATGGCCTGCGCTCAGGCCAATGGCCTGCGCTCAGGCCAATGGCCTGCGCTCAGGCCAATGGCCTGCGCTCAGGCCAATGGCCTGCGCTCAGGCCAATGGCCTGCGCTCAGGCCAATGGCCTGCGCTCAGGCCAATGGCCTGCGCTCAGGCCAATGGCCTGCGCTCAGGCCAATGGCCTGCGCTCAGGCCAATGGCCTGCGCTCAGGCCAATGGCCTGCGCTCAGGCCAATGGCCTGCGCTCAGGCCAATGGCCTGCGCTCAGGCCAATGGCCTGCGCTCAGGCCAATGGCCTGCGCTCAGGCCAATGGCCTGCGCTCAGGCCAATGGCCTGCGCTCAGGCCAATGGCCTGCGCTCAGGCCAATGGCCTGCGCTCAGGCCAATGGCCTGCGCTCAGGCCAATGGCCTGCGCGCTCCTTTCCCTCTGGATTTGACTTTTCCTCTTCTCTCCCCCCCCCCCCACCTAATCTCAGGTTTTTTGTTTTCTTTATTTCCTTTACCACTCTTTCCTTCTTTCACACTCTTCCAGATTGTGCAACGTTTCCTCTTTCCTTCCTGGTCCTTTTGTCTCCTGCTTTTACAGAGGTCAGCACAAAAGGAGGAGGAGGATTTCTATATGGTAAATGTTTCAAAGTGGGGACTTCATCTGTGGTATGTCACAAATGGGACCTGCACCCAATTGTTGCAGTGTGTTCTGCTGCTTCTGTTTAGAGTTCCAGCCAGCTCTTCCCTCCAAGTGCATTACACAAGCACGCACACACAGAGACACGGGGACGCCCCATTCCATAATGATAATTTTATTCTTTATACCCCACACAACTGACTGGGTTGCCCCAGCCGCTCTGGGCGGCATCCATCATGTATAAAAACATAATAAAACACTAGATGTTTTTAAAAAAACACCCTTCAGTGTACAAGATTGCCTTCAGACGGCTTGGGAGTCGGAGAACTCCATACCCCCCAACATTTCTCCTTTGAAAATAGGGACACCCTAAGGAAAAGAGGTTAACAGTAATCCTTCAAGTGGTTTGGCTATGCGTTGGTTAATGGGTTAATTGGTGAGCTATGAGGTAAAGGGGAGGGTCAGATGCCTTGTCAATCAAAGAATGCCTTGTCAACCAACCAGAGGCAGCTTTGCAAACCCAGCAGCCTTGTCAACCAACCAGAAGCCGTTTGTCAATGCCAGCAGCCTTGTCAACCAATCAGAGGGAGCATTTTCACTCCCAGCAGTAGGTATAAAACCAGCAGGCCAATGGCCTGCGCTCAGGCCAATGGCCTGCGCGCTCCTTTCCCTCTGGATTTGACTTTTCCTCTTCTCTCCCCCCCCCCCCACCTAATCTCAGGTTTTTTGTTTTCTTTATTTCCTTTACCACTCTTTCCTTCTTTCACACTCTTCCAGATTGTGCAACGTTTCCTCTTTCCTTCCTGGTCCTTTTGTCTCCTGCTTTTACAGAGGTCAGCACAAAAGGAGGAGGAGGATTTCTATATGGTAAATGTTTCAAAGTGGGGACTTCATCTGTGGTATGTCACAAATGGGACCTGCACCCAATTGTTGCAGTGTGTTCTGCTGCTTCTGTTTAGAGTTCCAGCCAGCTCTTCCCTCCAAGTGCATTACACAAGCACGCACACACAGAGACACGGGGACGCCCCATTCCATAATGATAATTTTATTCTTTATACCCCACACAACTGACTGGGTTGCCCCAGCCGCTCTGGGCGGCATCCATCATGTATAAAAACATAATAAAACACTAGATGTTTTTAAAAAAACACCCTTCAGTGTACAAGATTGCCTTCAGACGGCTTGGGAGTCGGAGAACTCCATACCCCCCAACATTTCTCCTTTGAAAATAGGGACACCCTAAGGAAAAGAGATTAACAGTAATCCTTCAAGTGGTTTGGCTATGCGTTGGTTAATGGGTTAATTGGTGAGCTATGAGGTAAAGGGGAGGGTCAGATGCCTTGTCAATCAAAGAATGCCTTGTCAACCAACCAGAGGCAGCTTTGCAAACCCAGCAGCCTTGTCAACCAACCAGAAGCCGTTTGTCAATGCCAGCAGCCTTGTCAACCAATCAGAGGGAGCATTTTCACTCCCAGCAGTAGGTATAAAACCAGCAGGCCAATGGCCTGCGCTCAGGCCAATGGCCTGCGCTCAGGCCAATGGCCTGCGCGCTCCTTTCCCTCTGGATTTGACTTTTCCTCTTCTCTCCCCCCCCCCCACCTAATCTCAGGTTTTTTGTTTTCTTTATTTCCTTTACCACTCTTTCCTTCTTTCACACTCTTCCAGATTGTGCAACGTTTCCTCTTTCCTTCCTGGTCCTTTTGTCTCCTGCTTTTACAGAGGTCAGCACAAAAGGAGGAGGAGGATTTCTATATGGTAAATGTTTCAAAGTGGGGACTTCATCTGTGGTATGTCACAAATGGGACCTGCACCCAATTGTTGCAGTGTGTTCTGCTGCTTCTGTTTAGAGTTCCAGCCAGCTCTTCCCTCCAAGTGCATTACACAAGCACGCACACACAGAGACACGGGGACGCCCCATTCCATAATGATAATTTTATTCTTTATACCCCACACAACTGACTGGGTTGCCCCAGCCGCTCTGGGCGGCATCCATCATGTATAAAAACATAATAAAACACTAGATGTTTTTAAAAAAACACCCTTCAGTGTACAAGATTGCCTTCAGACGGCTTGGGAGTCGGAGAACTCCATACCCCCCAACATTTCTCCTTTGAAAATAGGGACACCCTAAGGAAAAGAGATTAACAGTAATCCTTCAAGTGGTTTGGCTATGCGTTGGTTAATGGGTTAATTGGTGAGCTATGAGGTAAAGGGGAGGGTCAGATGCCTTGTCAATCAAAGAATGCCTTGTCAACCAACCAGAGGCAGCTTTGCAAACCCAGCAGCCTTGTCAACCAACCAGAAGCCGTTTGTCAATGCCAGCAGCCTTGTCAACCAATCAGAGGGAGCATTTTCACTCCCAGCAGTAGGTATAAAACCAGCAGGCCAATGGCCTGCGCTCAGGCCAATGGCCTGCGCTCAGGCCAATGGCCTGCGCGCTCCTTTCCCTCTGGATTTGACTTTTCCTCTTCTCTCCCCCCCCCCACCTAATCTCAGGTTTTTTGTTTTCTTTATTTCCTTTACCACTCTTTCCTTCTTTCACACTCTTCCAGATTGTGCAACGTTTCCTCTTTCCTTCCTGGTCCTTTTGTCTCCTGCTTTTACAGAGGTCAGCACAAAAGGAGGAGGAGGATTTCTATATGGTAAATGTTTCAAAGTGGGGACTTCATCTGTGGTATGTCACAAATGGGACCTGCACCCAATTGTTGCAGTGTGTTCTGCTGCTTCTGTTTAGAGTTCCAGCCAGCTCTTCCCTCCAAGTGCATTACACAAGCACGCACACACAGAGACACGGGGACGCCCCATTCCATAATGATAATTTTATTCTTTATACCCCACACAACTGACTGGGTTGCCCCAGCCGCTCTGGGCGGCATCCATCATGTATAAAAACATAATAAAACACTAGATGTTTTTAAAAAAACACCCTTCAGTGTACAAGATTGCCTTCAGACGGCTTGGGAGTCGGAGAACTCCATACCCCCCAACATTTCTCCTTTGAAAATAGGGACACCCTAAGGAAAAGAGATTAACAGTAATCCTTCAAGTGGTTTGGCTATGCGTTGGTTAATGGGTTAATTGGTGAGCTATGAGGTAAAGGGGAGGGTCAGATGCCTTGTCAATCAAAGAATGCCTTGTCAACCAACCAGAGGCAGCTTTGCAAACCCAGCAGCCTTGTCAACCAACCAGAAGCCGTTTGTCAATGCCAGCAGCCTTGTCAACCAATCAGAGGGAGCATTTTCACTCCCAGCAGTAGGTATAAAACCAGCAGGCCCGGCCTGCGCTCAGGCCAATGGCCTGCGCTCAGGCCAATGGCCTGCGCTCAGGCCAATGGCCTGCGCTCAGGCCAATGGCCTGCGCTCAGGCCAATGGCCTGCGCTCAGGCCAATGGCCTGCGCTCAGGCCAATGGCCTGCGCTCAGGCCAATGGCCTGCGCTCAGGCCAATGGCCTGCGCTCAGGCCAATGGCCTGCGCTCAGGCCAATGGCCTGCGCTCAGGCCAATGGCCTGCGCTCAGGCCAATGGCCTGCGCTCAGGCCAATGGCCTGCGCTCAGGCCAATGGCCTGCGCTCAGGCCAATGGCCTGCGCTCAGGCCAATGGCCTGCGCGCTCCTTTCCCTCTGGATTTGACTTTTCCTCTTCTCTCCCCCCCCCCCACCTAATCTCAGGTTTTTTGTTTTCTTTATTTCCTTTACCACTCTTTCCTTCTTTCACACTCTTCCAGATTGTGCAACGTTTCCTCTTTCCTTCCTGGTCCTTTTGTCTCCTGCTTTTACAGAGGTCAGCACAAAAGGAGGAGGAGGATTTCTATATGGTAAATGTTTCAAAGTGGGGACTTCATCTGTGGTATGTCACAAATGGGACCTGCACCCAATTGTTGCAGTGTGTTCTGCTGCTTCTGTTTAGAGTTCCAGCCAGCTCTTCCCTCCAAGTGCATTACAGAAGCACGCACACACAGAGACACGGGGACGCCCCATTCCATAATGATAATTTTATTCTTTATACCCCACACAACTGACTGGGTTGCCCCAGCCGCTCTGGGCGGCATCCATCATGTATAAAAACATAATAAAACACTAGATGTTTTTAAAAAAACACCCTTCAGTGTACAAGATTGCCTTCAGACGGCTTGGGAGTCGGAGAACTCCATACCCCCCAACATTTCTCCTTTGAAAATAGGGACACCCTAAGGAAAAGAGATTAACAGTAATCCTTCAAGTGGTTTGGCTATGCGTTGGTTAATGGGTTAATTGGTGAGCTATGAGGTAAAGGGGAGGGTCAGATGCCTTGTCAATCAAAGAATGCCTTGTCAACCAACCAGAGGCAGCTTTGCAAACCCAGCAGCCTTGTCAAGCAACCAGAAGCCGTTTGTCAATGCCAGCAGCCTTGTCAACCAATCAGAGGGAGCATTTTCACTCCCAGCAGTAGGTATAAAACCAGCAGGCCAATGGCCTGCGCTCAGGCCAATGGCCTGCGCTCTCTTTTCCCTCTGGATTTGACTTTTCCTCTTCTCTCCCCCCCCCCCCACCTAATCTCAGGATTTTTGTTTTCTTTATTTCCTTTACCACTCTTTCCTTCTTTCACACTCTTCCAGATTGTGCAACGTTTCCTCTTTCCTTCCTGGTCCTTTTGTCTCCTGCTTTTACAGAGGTCAGCACAAAAGGAGGAGGAGGATTTCTATATGGTAAATGTTTCAAAGTGGGGACTTCATCTGTGGTATGTCACAAATGGGACCTGCACCCAATTGTTGCAGTGTGTTCTGCTGCTTCTGTTTAGAGTTCCAGCCAGCTCTTCCCTCCAAGTGCATTACACAAGCACGCACACACAGAGACACGGGGACGCCCCATTCCATAATGATAATTTTATTCTTTATACCCCACACAACTGACTGGGTTGCCCCAGCCGCTCTGGGCGGCATCCATCATGTATAAAAACATAATAAAACACTAGATGTTTTTAAAAAAACACCCTTCAGTGTACAAGATTGCCTTCAGACGGCTTGGGAGTCGGAGAACTCCATACCCCCCAACATTTCTCCTTTGAAAATAGGGACACCCTAAGGAAAAGAGATTAACAGTAATCCTTCAAGTGGTTTGGCTATGCGTTGGTTAATGGGTTAATTGGTGAGCTATGAGGTAAAGGGGAGGGTCAGATGCCTTGTCAATCAAAGAATGCCTTGTCAACCAACCAGAGGCAGCTTTGCAAACCCAGCAGCCTTCTCAACCAACCAGAAGCCGTTTGTCAATGCCAGCAGCCTTGTCAACCAATCAGAGGGAGCATTTTCACTCCCAGCAGTAGGTATAAAACCAGCAGGCCAATGGCCTGCGCTCAGGCCAATGGCCTGCGCGCTCCTTTCCCTCTGGATTTGACTTTTCCTCTTCTCTCCCCCCCCCCCACCTAATCTCAGGATTTTTGTTTTCTTTATTTCCTTTACCACTCTTTCCTTCTTTCACACTCTTCCAGATTGTGCAACGTTTCCTCTTTCCTTCCTGGTCCTTTTGTCTCCTGCTTTTACAGAGGTCAGCACAAAAGGAGGAGGAGGATTTCTATATGGTAAATGTTTCAAAGTGGGGACTTCATCTGTGGTATGTCACAAATGGGACCTGCACCCAATTGTTGCAGTGTGTTCTGCTGCTTCTGTTTAGAGTTCCAGCCAGCTCTTCCCTCCAAGTGCATTACACAAGCACGCACACACAGAGACACGGGGACGCCCCATTCCATAATGATAATTTTATTCTTTATACCCCACACAACTGACTGGGTTGCCCCAGCCGCTCTGGGCGGCATCCATCATGTATAAAAACATAATAAAACACTAGATGTTTTTAAAAAAACACCCTTCAGTGTACAAGATTGCCTTCAGACGGCTTGGGAGTCGGAGAACTCCATACCCCCCAACATTTCTCCTTTGAAAATAGGGACACCCTAAGGAAAAGAGATTAACAGTAATCCTTCAAGTGGTTTGGCTATGCGTTGGTTAATGGGTTAATTGGTGAGCTATGAGGTAAAGGGGAGGGTCAGATGCCTTGTCAATCAAAGAATGCCTTGTCAACCAACCAGAGGCAGCTTTGCAAACCCAGCAGCCTTGTCAACCAACCAGAAGCCGTTTGTCAATGCCAGCAGCCTTGTCAACCAATCAGAGGGAGCATTTTCACTCCCAGCAGTAGGTATAAAACCAGCAGGCCAATGGCCTGCGCTCAGGCCAATGGCCTGCGCTCAGGCCAATGGCCTGCGCGCTCCTTTCCCTCTGGATTTGACTTTTCCTCTTCTCTCCCCCCCCCCCACCTAATCTCAGGTTTTTTGTTTTCTTTATTTCCTTTACCACTCTTTCCTTCTTTCACACTCTTCCAGATTGTGCAACGTTTCCTCTTTCCTTCCTGGTCCTTTTGTCTCCTGCTTTTACAGAGGTCAGCACAAAAGGAGGAGGAGGATTTCTATATGGTAAATGTTTCAAAGTGGGGACTTCATCTGTGGTATGTCACAAATGGGACCTGCACCCAATTGTTGCAGTGTGTTCTGCTGCTTCTGTTTAGAGTTCCAGCCAGCTCTTCCCTCCAAGTGCATTACACAAGCACGCACACACAGAGACACGGGGACGCCCCATTCCATAATGATAATTTTATTCTTTATACCCCACACAACTGACTGGGTTGCCCCAGCCGCTCTGGGCGGCATCCATCATGTATAAAAACATAATAAAACACTAGATGTTTTTAAAAAAACACCCTTCAGTGTACAAGATTGCCTTCAGACGGCTTGGGAGTCGGAGAACTCCATACCCCCCAACATTTCTCCTTTGAAAATAGGGACACCCTAAGGAAAAGAGATTAACAGTAATCCTTCAAGTGGTTTGGCTATGCGTTGGTTAATGGGTTAATTGGTGAGCTATGAGGTAAAGGGGAGGGTCAGATGCCTTGTCAATCAAAGAATGCCTTGTCAACCAACCAGAGGCAGCTTTGCAAACCCAGCAGCCTTGTCAACCAACCAGAACCCGTTTGTCAATGCCAGCAGCCTTGTCAACCAATCAGAGGGAGCATTTTCACTCCCAGCAGTAGGTATAAAACCAGCAGGCCAATGGCCTGCGCTCAG
Organism: Podarcis muralis; assembly: GCF_964188315.1. Taxonomy (NCBI): domain Eukaryota; kingdom Metazoa; phylum Chordata; class Lepidosauria; order Squamata; family Lacertidae; genus Podarcis; species Podarcis muralis. Next base: position 43,707,909 of record NC_135667.1, on the reverse strand, counting down.
GCCAATGGCCTGCGCTCTCTTTTCCCTCTGGATTTGACTTTTCCTCTTCTCTCCCCCCCCCCCACCTAATCTCAGGATTTTTGTTTTCTTTATTTCCTTTACCACTCTTTCCTTCTTTCACACTCTTCCAGATTGTGCAACGTTTCCTCTTTCCTTCCTGGTCCTTTTGTCTCCTGCTTTTACAGAGGTCAGCACAAAAGGAGGAGGAGGATTTCTATATGGTAAATGTTTCAAAGTGGGGACTTCATCTGTGGTATGTCACAAATGGGACCTGCACCCAATTGTTGCAGTGTGTTCTGCTGCTTCTGTTTAGAGTTCCAGCCAGCTCTTCCCTCCAAGTGCATTACACAAGCACGCACACACAGAGACACGGGGACGCCCCATTCCATAATGATAATTTTATTCTTTATACCCCACACAACTGACTGGGTTGCCCCAGCCGCTCTGGGCGGCATCCATCATGTATAAAAACATAATAAAACACTAGATGTTTTTAAAAAAACACCCTTCAGTGTACAAGATTGCCTTCAGACGGCTTGGGAGTCGGAGAACTCCATACCCCCCAACATTTCTCCTTTGAAAATAGGGACACCCTAAGGAAAAGAGATTAACAGTAATCCTTCAAGTGGTTTGGCTATGCGTTGGTTAATGGGTTAATTGGTGAGCTATGAGGTAAAGGGGAGGGTCAGATGCCTTGTCAATCAAAGAATGCCTTGTCAACCAACCAGAGGCAGCTTTGCAAACCCAGCAGCCTTGTCAACCAACCAGAAGCCGTTTGTCAATGCCAGCAGCCTTGTCAACCAATCAGAGGGAGCATTTTCACTCCCAGCAGTAGGTATAAAACCAGCAGGCCCGGCCTGCGCTCAGGCCAATGGCCTGCGCGCTCCTTTCCCTCTGGATTTGACTTTTCCTCTTCTCTCCCCCCCCCCACCTAATCTCAGGTTTTTTGTTTTCTTTATTTCCTTTACCACTCTTTCCTTCTTTCACACTCTTCCAGATTGTGCAACGTTTCCTCTTTCCTTCCTGGTCCTTTTGTCTCCTGCTTTTACAGAGGTCAGCACAAAAGGAGGAGGAGGATTTCTATATGGTAAATGTTTCAAAGTGGGGACTTCATCTGTGGTATGTCACAAATGGGACCTGCACCCAATTGTTGCAGTGTGTTCTGCTGCTTCTGTTTAGAGTTCCAGCCAGCTCTTCCCTCCAAGTGCATTACACAAGCACGCACACACAGAGACACGGGGACGCCCCATTCCATAATGATAATTTTATTCTTTATACCCCACACAACTGACTGGGTTGCCCCAGCCGCTCTGGGCGGCATCCATCATGTATAAAAACATAATAAAACACTAGATGTTTTTAAAAAAACACCCTTCAGTGTACAAGATTGCCTTCAGACGGCTTGGGAGTCGGAGAACTCCATACCCCCCAACATTTCTCCTTTGAAAATAGGGACACCCTAAGGAAAAGAGATTAACAGTAATCCTTCAAGTGGTTTGGCTATGCGTTGGTTAATGGGTTAATTGGTGAGCTATGAGGTAAAGGGGAGGGTCAGATGCCTTGTCAATCAAAGAATGCCTTGTCAACCAACCAGAGGCAGCTTTGCAAACCCAGCAGCCTTGTCAACCAACCAGAAGCCGTTTGTCAATGCCAGCAGCCTTGTCAACCAATCAGAGGGAGCATTTTCACTCCCAGCAGTAGGTATAAAACCAGCAGGCATGGCCTGCGCTCAGGCCAATGGCCTGCGCTCAGGCCAATGGCCTGCGCTCAGGCCAATGGCCTGCGCTCTCCTTTCCCTCTGGATTTGACTTTTCCTCTTCTCTCCCCCCCCCCCACCTAATCTCAGGTTTTTTGTTTTCTTTATTTCCTTTACCACTCTTTCCTTCTTTCACACTCTTCCAGATTGTGCAACGTTTCCTCTTTCCTTCCTGGTCCTTTTGTCTCCTGCTTTTACAGAGGTCAGCACAAAAGGAGGAGGAGGATTTCTATATGGTAAATGTTTCAAAGTGGGGACTTCATCTGTGGTATGTCACAAATGGGACCTGCACCCAATTGTTGCAGTGTGTTCTGCTGCTTCTGTTTAGAGTTCCAGCCAGCTCTTCCCTCCAAGTGCATTACACAAGCACGCACACACAGAGACACGGGGACGCCCCATTCCATAATGATAATTTTATTCTTTATACCCCACACAACTGACTGGGTTGCCCCAGCCGCTCTGGGCGGCATCCATCATGTATAAAAACATAATAAAACACTAGATGTTTTTAAAAAAACACCCTTCAGTGTACAAGATTGCCTTCAGACGGCTTGGGAGTCGGAGAACTCCATACCCCCCAACATTTCTCCTTTGAAAATAGGGACACCCTAAGGAAAAGAGATTAACAGTAATCCTTCAAGTGGTTTGGCTATGCGTTGGTTAATGGGTTAATTGGTGAGCTATGAGGTAAAGGGGAGGGTCAGATGCCTTGTCAATCAAAGAATGCCTTGTCAACCAACCAGAGGCAGCTTTGCAAACCCAGCAGCCTTCTCAACCAACCAGAAGCCGTTTGTCAATGCCAGCAGCCTTGTCAACCAATCAGAGGGAGCATTTTCACTCCCAGCAGTAGGTATAAAACCAGCAGGCCAATGGCCTGCGCTCAGGCCAATGGCCTGCGCGCTCCTTTCCCTCTGGATTTGACTTTTCCTCTTCTCTCCCCCCCCCCCACCTAATCTCAGGATTTTTGTTTTCTTTATTTCCTTTACCACTCTTTCCTTCTTTCACACTCTTCCAGATTGTGCAACGTTTCCTCTTTCCTTCCTGGTCCTTTTGTCTCCTGCTTTTACAGAGGTCAGCACAAAAGGAGGAGGAGGATTTCTATATGGTAAATGTTTCAAAGTGGGGACTTCATCTGTGGTATGTCACAAATGGGACCTGCACCCAATTGTTGCAGTGTGTTCTGCTGCTTCTGTTTAGAGTTCCAGCCAGCTCTTCCCTCCAAGTGCATTACACAAGCACGCACACACAGAGACACGGGGACGCCCCATTCCATAATGATAATTTTATTCTTTATACCCCACACAACTGACTGGGTTGCCCCAGCCGCTCTGGGCGGCATCCATCATGTATAAAAACATAATAAAACACTAGATGTTTTTAAAAAAACACCCTTCAGTGTACAAGATTGCCTTCAGACGGCTTGGGAGTCGGAGAACTCCATACCCCCCAACATTTCTCCTTTGAAAATAGGGACACCCTAAGGAAAAGAGATTAACAGTAATCCTTCAAGTGGTTTGGCTATGCGTTGGTTAATGGGTTAATTGGTGAGCTATGAGGTAAAGGGGAGGGTCAGATGCCTTGTCAATCAAAGAATGCCTTGTCAACCAACCAGAGGCAGCTTTGCAAACCCAGCAGCCTTGTCAACCAACCAGAAGCCGTTTGTCAATGCCAGCAGCCTTGTCAACCAATCAGAGGGAGCATTTTCACTCCCAGCAGTAGGTATAAAACCAGCAGGCCAATGGCCTGCGCTCAGGCCAATGGCCTGCGCTCAGGCCAATGGCCTGCGCGCTCCTTTCCCTCTGGATTTGACTTTTCCTCTTCTCTCCCCCCCCCCCCACCTAATCTCAGGTTTTTTGTTTTCTTTATTTCCTTTACCACTCTTTCCTTCTTTCACACTCTTCCAGATTGTGCAACGTTTCCTCTTTCCTTCCTGGTCCTTTTGTCTCCTGCTTTTACAGAGGTCAGCACAAAAGGAGGAGGAGGATTTCTATATGGTAAATGTTTCAAAGTGGGGACTTCATCTGTGGTATGTCACAAATGGGACCTGCACCCAATTGTTGCAGTGTGTTCTGCTGCTTCTGTTTAGAGTTCCAGCCAGCTCTTCCCTCCAAGTGCATTACACAAGCACGCACACACAGAGACACGGGGACGCCCCATTCCATAATGATAATTTTATTCTTTATACCCCACACAACTGACTGGGTTGCCCCAGCCGCTCTGGGCGGCATCCATCATGTATAAAAACATAATAAAACACTAGATGTTTTTAAAAAAACACCCTTCAGTGTACAAGATTGCCTTCAGACGGCTTGGGAGTCGGAGAACTCCATACCCCCCAACATTTCTCCTTTGAAAATAGGGACACCCTAAGGAAAAGAGATTAACAGTAATCCTTCAAGTGGTTTGGCTATGCGTTGGTTAATGGGTTAATTGGTGAGCTATGAGGTAAAGGGGAGGGTCAGATGCCTTGTCAATCAAAGAATGCCTTGTCAACCAACCAGAGGCAGCTTTGCAAACCCAGCAGCCTTGTCAACCAACCAGAAGCCGTTTGTCAATGCCAGCAGCCTTGTCAACCAATCAGAGGGAGCATTTTCACTCCCAGCAGTAGGTATAAAACCAGCAGGCCAATGGCCTGCGCTCAGGCCAATGGCCTGCGCGCTCCTTTCCCTCTGGATTTGACTTTTCCTCTTCTCTCCCCCCCCCCACCTAATCTCAGGTTTTTTGTTTTCTTTATTTCCTTTACCACTCTTTCCTTCTTTCACACTCTTCCAGATTGTGCAACGTTTCCTCTTTCCTTCCTGGTCCTTTTGTCTCCTGCTTTTACAGAGGTCAGCACAAAAGGAGGAGGAGGATTTCTATATGGTAAATGTTTCAAAGTGGGGACTTCATCTGTGGTATGTCACAAATGGGACCTGCACCCAATTGTTGCAGTGTGTTCTGCTGCTTCTGTTTAGAGTTCCAGCCAGCTCTTCCCTCCAAGTGCATTACACAAGCACGCACACACAGAGACACGGGGACGCCCCATTCCATAATGATAATTTTATTCTTTATACCCCACACAACTGACTGGGTTGCCCCAGCCGCTCTGGGCGGCATCCATCATGTATAAAAACATAATAAAACACTAGATGTTTTTAAAAAAACACCCTTCAGTGTACAAGATTGCCTTCAGACGGCTTGGGAGTCGGAGAACTCCATACCCCCCAACATTTCTCCTTTGAAAATAGGGACACCCTAAGGAAAAGAGATTAACAGTAATCCTTCAAGTGGTTTGGCTATGCGTTGGTTAATGGGTTAATTGGTGAGCTATGAGGTAAAGGGGAGGGTCAGATGCCTTGTCAATCAAAGAATGCCTTGTCAACCAACCAGAGGCAGCTTTGCAAACCCAGCAGCCTTGTCAACCAACCAGAAGCCGTTTGTCAATGCCAGCAGCCTTGTCAACCAATCAGAGGGAGCATTTTCACTCCCAGCAGTAGGTATAAAACCAGCAGGCCCGGCCTGCGCTCAGGCCAATGGCCTGCGCGCTCCTTTCCCTCTGGATTTGACTTTTCCTCTTCTCTCCCCCCCCCCCACCTAATCTCAGGTTTTTTGTTTTCTTTATTTCCTTTACCACTCTTTCCTTCTTTCACACTCTTCCAGATTGTGCAACGTTTCCTCTTTCCTTCCTGGTCCTTTTGTCTCCTGCTTTTACAGAGGTCAGCACAAAAGGAGGAGGAGGATTTCTATATGGTAAATGTTTCAAAGTGGGGACTTCATCTGTGGTATGTCACAAATGGGACCTGCACCCAATTGTTGCAGTGTGTTCTGCTGCTTCTGTTTAGAGTTCCAGCCAGCTCTTCCCTCCAAGTGCATTACACAAGCACGCACACACAGAGACACGGGGACGCCCCATTCCATAATGATAATTTTATTCTTTATACCCCACACAACTGACTGGGTTGCCCCAGCCGCTCTGGGCGGCATCCATCATGTATAAAAACATAATAAAACACTAGATGTTTTTAAAAAAACACCCTTCAGTGTACAAGATTGCCTTCAGACGGCTTGGGAGTCGGAGAACTCCATACCCCCCAACATTTCTCCTTTGAAAATAGGGACACCCTAAGGAAAAGAGATTAACAGTAATCCTTCAAGTGGTTTGGCTATGCGTTGGTTAATGGGTTAATTGGTGAGCTATGAGGTAAAGGGGAGGGTCAGATGCCTTGTCAATCAAAGAATGCCTTGTCAACCAACCAGAGGCAGCTTTGCAAACCCAGCAGCCTTGTCAACCAACCAGAAGCCGTTTGTCAATGCCAGCAGCCTTGTCAACCAATCAGAGGGAGCATTTTCACTCCCAGCAGTAGGTATAAAACCAGCAGGCCTGGCCTGCGCTCAGGCCAATGGCCTGCGCTCAGGCCAATGGCCTGCGCTCAGGCCAATGGCCTGCGCTCAGGCCAATGGCCTGCGCTCAGGCCAATGGCCTGCGCTCAGGCCAATGGCCTGCGCTCAGGCCAATGGCCTGCGCTCAGGCCAATGGCCTGCGCTCAGGCCAATGGCCTGCGCTCAGGCCAATGGCCTGCGCTCAGGCCAATGGCCTGCGCTCAGGCCAATGGCCTGCGCTCAGGCCAATGGCCTGCGCTCTCCTTTCCCTCTGGATTTGACTTTTCCTCTTCTCTCCCCCCCCCCCACCTAATCTCAGGTTTTTTGTTTTCTTTATTTCCTTTACCACTCTTTCCTTCTTTCACACTCTTCCAGATTGTGCAACGTTTCCTCTTTCCTTCCTGGTCCTTTTGTCTCCTGCTTTTACAGAGGTCAGCACAAAAGGAGGAGGAGGATTTCTATATGGTAAATGTTTCAAAGTGGGGACTTCATCTGTGGTATGTCACAAATGGGACCTGCACCCAATTGTTGCAGTGTGTTCTGCTGCTTCTGTTTAGAGTTCCAGCCAGCTCTTCCCTCCAAGTGCATTACACAAGCACGCACACACAGAGACACGGGGACGCCCCATTCCATAATGATAATTTTATTCTTTATACCCCACACAACTGACTGGGTTGCCCCAGCCGCTCTGGGCGGCATCCATCATGTATAAAAACATAATAAAACACTAGATGTTTTTAAAAAAACACCCTTCAGTGTACAAGATTGCCTTCAGACGGCTTGGGAGTCGGAGAACTCCATACCCCCCAACATTTCTCCTTTGAAAATAGGGACACCCTAAGGAAAAGAGATTAACAGTAATCCTTCAAGTGGTTTGGCTATGCGTTGGTTAATGGGTTAATTGGTGAGCTATGAGGTAAAGGGGAGGGTCAGATGCCTTGTCAATCAAAGAATGCCTTGTCAACCAACCAGAGGCAGCTTTGCAAACCCAGCAGCCTTGTCAACCAACCAGAAGCCGTTTGTCAATGCCAGCAGCCTTGTCAACCAATCAGAGGGAGCATTTTCACTCCCAGCAGTAGGTATAAAACCAGCAGGCCAATGGCCTGCGCTCAGGCCAATGGCCTGCGCGCTCCTTTCCCTCTGGATTTGACTTTTCCTCTTCTCTCCCCCCCCCCCACCTAATCTCAGGTTTTTTGTTTTCTTTATTTCCTTTACCACTCTTTCCTTCTTTCACACTCTTCCAGATTGTGCAACGTTTCCTCTTTCCTTCCTGGTCCTTTTGTCTCCTGCTTTTACAGAGGTCAGCACAAAAGGAGGAGGAGGATTTCTATATGGTAAATGTTTCAAAGTGGGGACTTCATCTGTGGTATGTCACAAATGGGACCTGCACCCAATTGTTGCAGTGTGTTCTGCTGCTTCTGTTTAGAGTTCCAGCCAGCTCTTCCCTCCAAGTGCATTACACAAGCACGCACACACAGAGACACGGGGACGCCCCATTCCATAATGATAATTTTATTCTTTATACCCCACACAACTGACTGGGTTGCCCCAGCCGCTCTGGGCGGCATCCATCATGTATAAAAACATAATAAAACACTAGATGTTTTTAAAAAAACACCCTTCAGTGTACAAGATTGCCTTCAGACGGCTTGGGAGTCGGAGAACTCCATACCCCCCAACATTTCTCCTTTGAAAATAGGGACACCCTAAGGAAAAGAGATTAACAGTAATCCTTCAAGTGGTTTGGCTATGCGTTGGTTAATGGGTTAATTGGTGAGCTATGAGGTAAAGGGGAGGGTCAGATGCCTTGTCAATCAAAGAATGCCTTGTCAACCAACCAGAGGCAGCTTTGCAAACCCAGCAGCCTTGTCAACCAACCAGAAGCCGTTTGTCAATGCCAGCAGCCTTGTCAACCAATCAGAGGGAGCATTTTCACTCCCAGCAGTAGGTATAAAACCAGCAGGCCAATGGCCTGCGCTCAGGCCAATGGCCTGCGCGCTCCTTTCCCTCTGGATTTGACTTTTCCTCTTCTCTCCCCCCCCCCCACCTAATCTCAGGTTTTTTGTTTTCTTTATTTCCTTTACCACTCTTTCCTTCTTTCACACTCTTCCAGATTGTGCAACGTTTCCTCTTTCCTTCCTGGTCCTTTTGTCTCCTGCTTTTACAGAGGTCAGCACAAAAGGAGGAGGAGGATTTCTATATGGTAAATGTTTCAAAGTGGGGACTTCATCTGTGGTATGTCACAAATGGGACCTGCACCCAATTGTTGCAGTGTGTTCTGCTGCTTCTGTTTAGAGTTCCAGCCAGCTCTTCCCTCCAAGTGCATTACACAAGCACGCACACACAGAGACACGGGGACGCCCCATTCCATAATGATAATTTTATTCTTTATACCCCACACAACTGACTGGGTTGCCCCAGCCGCTCTGGGCGGCATCCATCATGTATAAAAACATAATAAAACACTAGATGTTTTTAAAAAAACACCCTTCAGTGTACAAGATTGCCTTCAGACGGCTTGGGAGTCGGAGAACTCCATACCCCCCAACATTTCTCCTTTGAAAATAGGGACACCCTAAGGAAAAGAGATTAACAGTAATCCTTCAAGTGGTTTGGCTATGCGTTGGTTAATGGGTTAATTGGTGAGCTATGAGGTAAAGGGGAGGGTCAGATGCCTTGTCAATCAAAGAATGCCTTGTCAACCAACCAGAGGCAGCTTTGCAAACCCAGCAGCCTTGTCAACCAACCAGAAGCCGTTTGTCAATGCCAGCAGCCTTGTCAACCAATCAGAGGGAGCATTTTCACTCCCAGCAGTAGGTATAAAACCAGCAGGCCCGGCCTGCGCTCAGGCCAATGGCCTGCGCTCAGGCCAATGGCCTGCGCTCAGGCCAATGGCCTGCGCTCAGGCCAATGGCCTGCGCTCAGGCCAATGGCCTGCGCTCAGGCCAATGGCCTGCGCTCAGGCCAATGGCCTGCGCTCAGGCCAATGGCCTGCGCTCAGGCCAATGGCCTGCGCTCAGGCCAATGGCCTGCGCTCAGGCCAATGGCCTGCGCTCAGGCCAATGGCCTGCGCTCAGGCCAATGGCCTGCGCTCAGGCCAATGGCCTGCGCTCAGGCCAATGGCCTGCGCTCAGGCCAATGGCCTGCGCTCAGGCCAATGGCCTGCGCTCAGGCCAATGGCCTGCGCTCAGGCCAATGGCCTGCGCTCAGGCCAATGGCCTGCGCTCTCCTTTCCCTCTGGATTTGACTTTTCCTCTTCTCTCCCCCCCCCCCACCTAATCTCAGGTTTTTTGTTTTCTTTATTTCCTTTACCACTCTTTCCTTCTTTCACACTCTTCCAGATTGTGCAACGTTTCCTCTTTCCTTCCTGGTCCTTTTGTCTCCTGCTTTTACAGAGGTCAGCACAAAAGGAGGAGGAGGATTTCTATATGGTAAATGTTTCAAAGTGGGGACTTCATCTGTGGTATGTCACAAATGGGACCTGCACCCAATTGTTGCAGTGTGTTCTGCTGCTTCTGTTTAGAGTTCCAGCCAGCTCTTCCCTCCAAGTGCATTACACAAGCACGCACACACAGAGACACGGGGACGCCCCATTCCATAATGATAATTTTATTCTTTATACCCCACACAACTGACTGGGTTGCCCCAGCCGCTCTGGGCGGCATCCATCATGTATAAAAACATAATAAAACACTAGATGTTTTTAAAAAAACACCCTTCAGTGTACAAGATTGCCTTCAGACGGCTTGGGAGTCGGAGAACTCCATACCCCCCAACATTTCTCCTTTGAAAATAGGGACACCCTAAGGAAAAGAGATTAACAGTAATCCTTCAAGTGGTTTGGCTATGCGTTGGTTAATGGGTTAATTGGTGAGCTATGAGGTAAAGGGGAGGGTCAGATGCCTTGTCAATCAAAGAATGCCTTGTCAACCAACCAGAGGCAGCTTTGCAAACCCAGCAGCCTTGTCAACCAACCAGAAGCCGTTTGTCAATGCCAGCAGCCTTGTCAACCAATCAGAGGGAGCATTTTCACTCCCAGCAGTAGGTATAAAACCAGCAGGCCAATGGCCTGCGCTCAGGCCAATGGCCTGCGCTCAGGCCAATGGCCTGCGCTCTCTTTTCCCTCTGGATTTGACTTTTCCTCTTCTCTCCCCCCCCCCCACCTAATCTCAGGATTTTTGTTTTCTTTATTTCCTTTACCACTCTTTCCTTCTTTCACACTCTTCCAGATTGTGCAACGTTTCCTCTTTCCTTCCTGGTCCTTTTGTCTCCTGCTTTTACAGAGGTCAGCACAAAAGGAGGAGGAGGATTTCTATATGGTAAATGTTTCAAAGTGGGGACTTCATCTGTGGTATGTCACAAATGGGACCTGCACCCAATTGTTGCAGTGTGTTCTGCTGCTTCTGTTTAGAGTTCCAGCCAGCTCTTCCCTCCAAGTGCATTACACAAGCACGCACACACAGAGACACGGGGACGCCCCATTCCATAATGATAATTTTATTCTTTATACCCCACACAACTGACTGGGTTGCCCCAGCCGCTCTGGGCGGCATCCATCATGTATAAAAACATAATAAAACACTAGATGTTTTTAAAAAAACACCCTTCAGTGTACAAGATTGCCTTCAGACGGCTTGGGAGTCGGAGAACTCCATACCCCCCAACATTTCTCCTTTGAAAATAGGGACACCCTAAGGAAAAGAGATTAACAGTAATCCTTCAAGTGGTTTGGCTATGCGTTGGTTAATGGGTTAATTGGTGAGCTATGAGGTAAAGGGGAGGGTCAGATGCCTTGTCAATCAAAGAATGCCTTGTCAACCAACCAGAGGCAGCTTTGCAAACCCAGCAGCCTTGTCAACCAACCAGAAGCCGTTTGTCAATGCCAGCAGCCTTGTCAACCAATCAGAGGGAGCATTTTCACTCCCAGCAGTAGGTATAAAACCAGCAGGCCAATGGCCTGCGCTCAGGCCAATGGCCTGCGCTCAGGCCAATGGCCTGCGCTCAGGCCAATGGCCTGCGCTCAGGCCAATGGCCTGCGCTCAGGCCAATGGCCTGCGCTCAGGCCAATGGCCTGCGCTCAGGCCAATGGCCTGCGCTCAGGCCAATGGCCTGCGCTCAGGCCAATGGCCTGCGCGCTCCTTTCCCTCTGGATTTGACTTTTCCTCTTCTCTCCCCCCCCCCCACCTAATCTCAGGTTTTTTGTTTTCTTTATTTCCTTTACCACTCTTTCCTTCTTTCACACTCTTCCAGATTGTGCAACGTTTCCTCTTTCCTTCCTGGTCCTTTTGTCTCCTGCTTTTACAGAGGTCAGCACAAAAGGAGGAGGAGGATTTCTATATGGTAAATGTTTCAAAGTGGGGACTTCATCTGTGGTATGTCACAAATGGGACCTGCACCCAATTGTTGCAGTGTGTTCTGCTGCTTCTGTTTAGAGTTCCAGCCAGCTCTTCCCTCCAAGTGCATTACACAAGCACGCACACACAGAGACACGGGGACGCCCCATTCCATAATGATAATTTTATTCTTTATACCCCACACAACTGACTGGGTTGCCCCAGCCGCTCTGGGCGGCATCCATCATGTATAAAAACATAATAAAACACTAGATGTTTTTAAAAAAACACCCTTCAGGGTACAAGATTGCCTTCAGACGGCTTGGGAGTCGGAGAACTCCATACCCCCCAACATTTCTCCTTTGAAAATAGGGACACCCTAAGGAAAAGAGATTAACAGTAATCCTTCAAGTGGTTTGGCTATGCGTTGGTTAATGGGTTAATTGGTGAGCTATGAGGTAAAGGGGAGGGTCAGATGCCTTGTCAATCAAAGAATGCCTTGTCAACCAACCAGAGGCAGCTTTGCAAACCCAGCAGCCTTGTCAACCAACCAGAAGCCGTTTGTCAATGCCAGCAGCCTTGTCAACCAATCAGAGGGAGCATTTTCACTCCCAGCAGTAGGTATAAAACCAGCAGGCCAATGGCCTGCGCTCAGGCCAATGGCCTGCGCGCTCCTTTCCCTCTGGATTTGACTTTTCCTCTTCTCTCCCCCCCCCCCCCACCTAATCTCAGGTTTTTTGTTTTCTTTATTTCCTTTACCACTCTTTCCTTCTTTCACACTCTTCCAGATTGTGCAACGTTTCCTCTTTCCTTCCTGGTCCTTTTGTCTCCTGCTTTTACAGAGGTCAGCACAAAAGGAGGAGGAGGATTTCTATATGGTAAATGTTTCAAAGTGGGGACTTCATCTGTGGTATGTCACAAATGGGACCTGCACCCAATTGTTGCAGTGTGTTCTGCTGCTTCTGTTTAGAGTTCCAGCCAGCTCTTCCCTCCAAGTGCATTACACAAGCACGCACACACAGAGACACGGGGACGCCCCATTCCATAATGATAATTTTATTCTTTATACCCCACACAACTGACTGGGTTGCCCCAGCCGCTCTGGGCGGCATCCATCATGTATAAAAACATAATAAAACACTAGATGTTTTTAAAAAAACACCCTTCAGTGTACAAGATTGCCTTCAGACGGCTTGGGAGTCGGAGAACTCCATACCCCCCAACATTTCTCCTTTGAAAATAGGGACACCCTAAGGAAAAGAGATTAACAGTAATCCTTCAAGTGGTTTGGCTATGCGTTGGTTAATGGGTTAATTGGTGAGCTATGAGGTAAAGGGGAGGGTCAGATGCCTTGTCAATCAAAGAATGCCTTGTCAACCAACCAGAGGCAGCTTTGCAAACCCAGCAGCCTTGTCAACCAACCAGAAGCCGTTTGTCAATGCCAGCAGCCTTGTCAACCAATCAGAGGGAGCATTTTCACTCCCAGCAGTAGGTATAAAACCAGCAGGCCCGGCCTGCGCTCAGGCCAATGGCCTGCGCTCAGGCCAATGGCCTGCGCTCAGGCCAATGGCCTGCGCTCAGGCCAATGGCCTGCGCTCAGGCCAATGGCCTGCGCTCAGGCCAATGGCCTGCGCTCAGGCCAATGGCCTGCGCTCAGGCCAATGGCCTGCGCTCAGGCCAATGGCCTGCGCTCAGGCCAATGGCCTGCGCTCAGGCCAATGGCCTGCGCTCAGGCCAATGGCCTGCGCTCAGGCCAATGGCCTGCGCTCAGGCCAATGGCCTGCGCTCAGGCCAATGGCCTGCGCTCAGGCCAATGGCCTGCGCTCAGGCCAATGGCCTGCGCTCAGGCCAATGGCCTGCGCTCTCCTTTCCCTCTGGATTTGACTTTTCCTCTTCTCTCCCCCCCCCCCACCTAATCTCAGGTTTTTTGTTTTCTTTATTTCCTTTACCACTCTTTCCTTCTTTCACACTCTTCCAGATTGTGCAACGTTTCCTCTTTCCTTCCTGGTCCTTTTGTCTCCTGCTTTTACAGAGGTCAGCACAAAAGGAGGAGGAGGATTTCTACATGGTAAATGTTTCAAAGTGGGGACTTCATCTGTGGTATGTCACAAATGGGACCTGCACCCAATTGTTGCAGTGTGTTCTGCTGCTTCTGTTTAGAGTTCCAGCCAGCTCTTCCCTCCAAGTGCATTACACAAGCACGCACACACAGAGACACGGGGACGCCCCATTCCATAATGATAATTTTATTCTTTATACCCCACACAACTGACTGGGTTGCCCCAGCCGCTCTGGGCGGCATCCATCATGTATAAAAACATAATAAAACACTAGATGTTTTTAAAAAAACACCCTTCAGTGTACAAGATTGCCTTCAGACGGCTTGGGAGTCGGAGAACTCCATACCCCCCAACATTTCTCCTTTGAAAATAGGGACACCCTAAGGAAAAGAGATTAACAGTAATCCTTCAAGTGGTTTGGCTATGCGTTGGTTAATGGGTTAATTGGTGAGCTATGAGGTAAAGGGGAGGGTCAGATGCCTTGTCAATCAAAGAATGCCTTGTCAACCAACCAGAGGCAGCTTTGCAAACCCAGCAGCCTTGTCAACCAACCAGAAGCCGTTTGTCAATGCCAGCAGCCTTGTCAACCAATCAGAGGGAGCATTTTCACTCCCAGCAGTAGGTATAAAACCAGCAGGCCAATGGCCTGCGCTCAGGCCAATGGCCTGCGCGCTCCTTTCCCTCTGGATTTGACTTTTCCTCTTCTCTCCCCCCCCCCCCCACCTAATCTCAGGTTTTTTGTTTTCTTTATTTCCTTTACCACTCTTTCCTTCTTTCACACTCTTCCAGATTGTGCAACGTTTCCTCTTTCCTTCCTGGTCCTTTTGTCTCCTGCTTTTACAGAGGTCAGCACAAAAGGAGGAGGAGGATTTCTATATGGTAAATGTTTCAAAGTGGGGACTTCATCTGTGGTATGTCACAAATGGGACCTGCACCCAATTGTTGCAGTGTGTTCTGCTGCTTCTGTTTAGAGTTCCAGCCAGCTCTTCCCTCCAAGTGCATTACACAAGCACGCACACACAGAGACACGGGGACGCCCCATTCCATAATGATAATTTTATTCTTTATACCCCACACAACTGACTGGGTTGCCCCAGCCGCTCTGGGCGGCATCCATCATGTATAAAAACATAATAAAACACTAGATGTTTTTAAAAAAACACCCTTCAGTGTACAAGATTGCCTTCAGACGGCTTGGGAGTCGGAGAACTCCATACCCCCCAACATTTCTCCTTTGAAAATAGGGACACCCTAAGGAAAAGAGATTAACAGTAATCCTTCAAGTGGTTTGGCTATGCGTTGGTTAATGGGTTAATTGGTGAGCTATGAGGTAAAGGGGAGGGTCAGATGCCTTGTCAATCAAAGAATGCCTTGTCAACCAACCAGAGGCAGCTTTGCAAACCCAGCAGCCTTGTCAACCAACCAGAAGCCGTTTGTCAATGCCAGCAGCCTTGTCAACCAATCAGAGGGAGCATTTTCACTCCCAGCAGTAGGTATAAAACCAGCAGGCCAATGGCCTGCGCTCAGGCCAATGGCCTGCGCTCAGGCCAATGGCCTGCGCGCTCCTTTCCCTCTGGATTTGACTTTTCCTCTTCTCTCCCCCCCCCCCCACCTAATCTCAGGTTTTTTGTTTTCTTTATTTCCTTTACCACTCTTTCCTTCTTTCACACTCTTCCAGATTGTGCAACGTTTCCTCTTTCCTTCCTGGTCCTTTTGTCTCCTGCTTTTACAGAGGTCAGCACAAAAGGAGGAGGAGGATTTCTATATGGTAAATGTTTCAAAGTGGGGACTTCATCTGTGGTATGTCACAAATGGGACCTGCACCCAATTGTTGCAGTGTGTTCTGCTGCTTCTGTTTAGAGTTCCAGCCAGCTCTTCCCTCCAAGTGCATTACACAAGCACGCACACACAGAGACACGGGGACGCCCCATTCCATAATGATAATTTTATTCTTTATACCCCACACAACTGACTGGGTTGCCCCAGCCGCTCTGGGCGGCATCCATCATGTATAAAAACATAATAAAACACTAGATGTTTTTAAAAAAACACCCTTCAGTGTACAAGATTGCCTTCAGACGGCTTGGGAGTCGGAGAACTCCATACCCCCCAACATTTCTCCTTTGAAAATAGGGACACCCTAAGGAAAAGAGATTAACAGTAATCCTTCAAGTGGTTTGGCTATGCGTTGGTTAATGGGTTAATTGGTGAGCTATGAGGTAAAGGGGAGGGTCAGATGCCTTGTCAATCAAAGAATGCCTTGTCAACCAACCAGAGGCAGCTTTGCAAACCCAGCAGCCTTGTCAACCAACCAGAAGCCGTTTGTCAATGCCAGCAGCCTTGTCAACCAATCAGAGGGAGCATTTTCACTCCCAGCAGTAGGTATAAAACCAGCAGGCCCGGCCTGCGCTCAGGCCAATGGCCTGCGCTCAGGCCAATGGCCTGCGCTCAGGCCAATGGCCTGCGCTCAGGCCAATGGCCTGCGCTCAGGCCAATGGCCTGCGCTCAGGCCAATGGCCTGCGCTCAGGCCAATGGCCTGCGCTCAGGCCAATGGCCTGCGCTCAGGCCAATGGCCTGCGCTCAGGCCAATGGCCTGCGCTCAGGCCAATGGCCTGCGCTCAGGCCAATGGCCTGCGCTCAGGCCAATGGCCTGCGCTCAGGCCAATGGCCTGCGCTCAGGCCAATGGCCTGCGCTCAGGCCAATGGCCTGCGCGCTCCTTTCCCTCTGGATTTGACTTTTCCTCTTCTCTCCCCCCCCCCCACCTAATCTCAGGTTTTTTGTTTTCTTTATTTCCTTTACCACTCTTTCCTTCTTTCACACTCTTCCAGATTGTGCAACGTTTCCTCTTTCCTTCCTGGTCCTTTTGTCTCCTGCTTTTACAGAGGTCAGCACAAAAGGAGGAGGAGGATTTCTATATGGTAAATGTTTCAAAGTGGGGACTTCATCTGTGGTATGTCACAAATGGGACCTGCACCCAATTGTTGCAGTGTGTTCTGCTGCTTCTGTTTAGAGTTCCAGCCAGCTCTTCCCTCCAAGTGCATTACACAAGCACGCACACACAGAGACACGGGGACGCCCCATTCCATAATGATAATTTTATTCTTTATACCCCACACAACTGACTGGGTTGCCCCAGCCGCTCTGGGCGGCATCCATCATGTATAAAAACATAATAAAACACTAGATGTTTTTAAAAAAACACCCTTCAGTGTACAAGATTGCCTTCAGACGGCTTGGGAGTCGGAGAACTCCATACCCCCCAACATTTCTCCTTTGAAAATAGGGACACCCTAAGGAAAAGAGATTAACAGTAATCCTTCAAGTGGTTTGGCTATGCGTTGGTTAATGGGTTAATTGGTGAGCTATGAGGTAAAGGGGAGGGTCAGATGCCTTGTCAATCAAAGAATGCCTTGTCAACCAACCAGAGGCAGCTTTGCAAACCCAGCAGCCTTGTCAACCAACCAGAAGCCGTTTGTCAATGCCAGCAGCCTTGTCAACCAATCAGAGGGAGCATTTTCACTCCCAGCAGTAGGTATAAAACCAGCAGGCCATGGCCTGCGCTCTCTTTTCCCTCTGGATTTGACTTTTCCTCTTCTCTCCCCCCCCCCACCTAATCTCAGGATTTTTGTTTTCTTTATTTCCTTTACCACTCTTTCCTTCTTTCACACTCTTCCAGATTGTGCAACGTTTCCTCTTTCCTTCCTGGTCCTTTTGTCTCCTGCTTTTACAGAGGTCAGCACAAAAGGAGGAGGAGGATTTCTATATGGTAAATGTTTCAAAGTGGGGACTTCATCTGTGGTATGTCACAAATGGGACCTGCACCCAATTGTTGCAGTGTGTTCTGCTGCTTCTGTTTAGAGTTCCAGCCAGCTCTTCCCTCCAAGTGCATTACACAAGCACGCACACACAGAGACACGGGGACGCCCCATTCCATAATGATAATTTTATTCTTTATACCCCACACAACTGACTGGGTTGCCCCAGCCGCTCTGGGCGGCATCCATCATGTATAAAAACATAATAAAACACTAGATGTTTTTAAAAAAACACCCTTCAGGGTACAAGATTGCCTTCAGACGGCTTGGGAGTCGGAGAACTCCATACCCCCCAACATTTCTCCTTTGAAAATAGGGACACCCTAAGGAAAAGAGATTAACAGTAATCCTTCAAGTGGTTTGGCTATGCGTTGGTTAATGGGTTAATTGGTGAGCTATGAGGTAAAGGGGAGGGTCAGATGCCTTGTCAATCAAAGAATGCCTTGTCAACCAACCAGAGGCAGCTTTGCAAACCCAGCAGCCTTGTCAACCAACCAGAAGCCGTTTGTCAATGCCAGCAGCCTTGTCAACCAATCAGAGGGAGCATTTTCACTCCCAGCAGTAGGTATAAAACCAGCAGGCCAATGGCCTGCGCTCAGGCCAATGGCCTGCGCTCAGGCCAATGGCCTGCGCGCTCCTTTCCCTCTGGATTTGACTTTTCCTCTTCTCTCCCCCCCCCCCACCTAATCTCAGGTTTTTTGTTTTCTTTATTTCCTTTACCACTCTTTCCTTCTTTCACACTCTTCCAGATTGTGCAACGTTTCCTCTTTCCTTCCTGGTCCTTTTGTCTCCTGCTTTTACAGAGGTCAGCACAAAAGGAGGAGGAGGATTTCTATATGGTAAATGTTTCAAAGTGGGGACTTCATCTGTGGTATGTCACAAATGGGACCTGCACCCAATTGTTGCAGTGTGTTCTGCTGCTTCTGTTTAGAGTTCCAGCCAGCTCTTCCCTCCAAGTGCATTACACAAGCACGCACACACAGAGACACGGGGACGCCCCATTCCATAATGATAATTTTATTCTTTATACCCCACACAACTGACTGGGTTGCCCCAGCCGCTCTGGGCGGCATCCATCATGTATAAAAACATAATAAAACACTAGATGTTTTTAAAAAAACACCCTTCAGTGTACAAGATTGCCTTCAGACGGCTTGGGAGTCGGAGAACTCCATACCCCCCAACATTTCTCCTTTGAAAATAGGGACACCCTAAGGAAAAGAGATTAACAGTAATCCTTCAAGTGGTTTGGCTATGCGTTGGTTAATGGGTTAATTGGTGAGCTATGAGGTAAAGGGGAGGGTCAGATGCCTTGTCAATCAAAGAATGCCTTGTCAACCAACCAGAGGCAGCTTTGCAAACCCAGCAGCCTTGTCAACCAACCAGAAGCCGTTTGTCAATGCCAGCAGCCTTGTCAACCAATCAGAGGGAGCATTTTCACTCCCAGCAGTAGGTATAAAACCAGCAGGCCCGGCCTGCGCTCAGGCCAATGGCCTGCGCTCAGGCCAATGGCCTGCGCTCAGGCCAATGGCCTGCGCTCAGGCCAATGGCCTGCGCTCAGGCCAATGGCCTGCGCTCAGGCCAATGGCCTGCGCTCAGGCCAATGGCCTGCGCTCAGGCCAATGGCCTGCGCTCAGGCCAATGGCCTGCGCTCAGGCCAATGGCCTGCGCTCAGGCCAATGGCCTGCGCTCAGGCCAATGGCCTGCGCTCAGGCCAATGGCCTGCGCTCAGGCCAATGGCCTGCGCTCAGGCCAATGGCCTGCGCTCAGGCCAATGGCCTGCGCTCAGGCCAATGGCCTGCGCTCAGGCCAATGGCCTGCGCTCAGGCCAATGGCCTGCGCTCAGGCCAATGGCCTGCGCTCTCCTTTCCCTCTGGATTTGACTTTTCCTCTTCTCTCCCCCCCCCCCACCTAATCTCAGGTTTTTTGTTTTCTTTATTTCCTTTACCACTCTTTCCTTCTTTCACACTCTTCCAGATTGTGCAACGTTTCCTCTTTCCTTCCTGGTCCTTTTGTCTCCTGCTTTTACAGAGGTCAGCACAAAAGGAGGAGGAGGATTTCTATATGGTAAATGTTTCAAAGTGGGGACTTCATCTGTGGTATGTCACAAATGGGACCTGCACCCAATTGTTGCAGTGTGTTCTGCTGCTTCTGTTTAGAGTTCCAGCCAGCTCTTCCCTCCAAGTGCATTACACAAGCACGCACACACAGAGACACGGGGACGCCCCATTCCATAATGATAATTTTATTCTTTATACCCCACACAACTGACTGGGTTGCCCCAGCCGCTCTGGGCGGCATCCATCATGTATAAAAACATAATAAAACACTAGATGTTTTTAAAAAAACACCCTTCAGTGTACAAGATTGCCTTCAGACGGCTTGGGAGTCGGAGAACTCCATACCCCCCAACATTTCTCCTTTGAAAATAGGGACACCCTAAGGAAAAGAGATTAACAGTAATCCTTCAAGTGGTTTGGCTATGCGTTGGTTAATGGGTTAATTGGTGAGCTATGAGGTAAAGGGGAGGGTCAGATGCCTTGTCAATCAAAGAATGCCTTGTCAACCAACCAGAGGCAGCTTTGCAAACCCAGCAGCCTTGTCAACCAACCAGAAGCCGTTTGTCAATGCCAGCAGCCTTGTCAACCAATCAGAGGGAGCATTTTCACTCCCAGCAGTAGGTATAAAACCAGCAGGCCAATGGCCTGCGCTCAGGCCAATGGCCTGCGCGCTCCTTTCCCTCTGGATTTGACTTTTCCTCTTCTCTCCCCCCCCCCACCTAATCTCAGGTTTTTTGTTTTCTTTATTTCCTTTACCACTCTTTCCTTCTTTCACACTCTTCCAGATTGTGCAACGTTTCCTCTTTCCTTCCTGGTCCTTTTGTCTCCTGCTTTTACAGAGGTCAGCACAAAAGGAGGAGGAGGATTTCTATATGGTAAATGTTTCAAAGTGGGGACTTCATCTGTGGTATGTCACAAATGGGACCTGCACCCAATTGTTGCAGTGTGTTCTGCTGCTTCTGTTTAGAGTTCCAGCCAGCTCTTCCCTCCAAGTGCATTACACAAGCACGCACACACAGAGACACGGGGACGCCCCATTCCATAATGATAATTTTATTCTTTATACCCCACACAACTGACTGGGTTGCCCCAGCCGCTCTGGGCGGCATCCATCATGTATAAAAACATAATAAAACACTAGATGTTTTTAAAAAAACACCCTTCAGTGTACAAGATTGCCTTCAGACGGCTTGGGAGTCGGAGAACTCCATACCCCCCAACATTTCTCCTTTGAAAATAGGGACACCCTAAGGAAAAGAGATTAACAGTAATCCTTCAAGTGGTTTGGCTATGCGTTGGTTAATGGGTTAATTGGTGAGCTATGAGGTAAAGGGGAGGGTCAGATGCCTTGTCAATCAAAGAATGCCTTGTCAACCAACCAGAGGCAGCTTTGCAAACCCAGCAGCCTTGTCAACCAACCAGAAGCCGTTTGTCAATGCCAGCAGCCTTGTCAACCAATCAGAGGGAGCATTTTCACTCCCAGCAGTAGGTATAAAACCAGCAGGCCAATGGCCTGCGCTCAGGCCAATGGCCTGCGCGCTCCTTTCCCTCTGGATTTGACTTTTCCTCTTCTCTCCCCCCCCCCCACCTAATCTCAGGTTTTTTGTTTTCTTTATTTCCTTTACCACTCTTTCCTTCTTTCACACTCTTCCAGATTGTGCAACGTTTCCTCTTTCCTTCCTGGTCCTTTTGTCTCCTGCTTTTACAGAGGTCAGCACAAAAGGAGGAGGAGGATTTCTATATGGTAAATGTTTCAAAGTGGGGACTTCATCTGTGGTATGTCACAAATGGGACCTGCACCCAATTGTTGCAGTGTGTTCTGCTGCTTCTGTTTAGAGTTCCAGCCAGCTCTTCCCTCCAAGTGCATTACACAAGCACGCACACACAGAGACACGGGGACGCCCCATTCCATAATGATAATTTTATTCTTTATACCCCACACAACTGACTGGGTTGCCCCAGCCGCTCTGGGCGGCATCCATCATGTATAAAAACATAATAAAACACTAGATGTTTTTAAAAAAACACCCTTCAGTGTACAAGATTGCCTTCAGACGGCTTGGGAGTCGGAGAACTCCATACCCCCCAACATTTCTCCTTTGAAAATAGGGACACCCTAAGGAAAAGAGATTAACAGTAATCCTTCAAGTGGTTTGGCTATGCGTTGGTTAATGGGTTAATTGGTGAGCTATGAGGTAAAGGGGAGGGTCAGATGCCTTGTCAATCAAAGAATGCCTTGTCAACCAACCAGAGGCAGCTTTGCAAACCCAGCAGCCTTGTCAACCAACCAGAAGCCGTTTGTCAATGCCAGCAGCCTTGTCAACCAATCAGAGGGAGCATTTTCACTCCCAGCAGTAGGTATAAAACCAGCAGGCCAATGGCCTGCGCTCAGGCCAATGGCCTGCGCTCAGGCCAATGGCCTGCGCTCTCCTTTCCCTCTGGATTTGACTTTTCCTCTTCTCTCCCCCCCCCCCACCTAATCTCAGGTTTTTTGTTTTCTTTATTTCCTTTACCACTCTTTCCTTCTTTCACACTCTTCCAGATTGTGCAACGTTTCCTCTTTCCTTCCTGGTCCTTTTGTCTCCTGCTTTTACAGAGGTCAGCACAAAAGGAGGAGGAGGATTTCTATATGGTAAATGTTTCAAAGTGGGGACTTCATCTGTGGTATGTCACAAATGGGACCTGCACCCAATTGTTGCAGTGTGTTCTGCTGCTTCTGTTTAGAGTTCCAGCCAGCTCTTCCCTCCAAGTGCATTACACAAGCACGCACACACAGAGACACGGGGACGCCCCATTCCATAATGATAATTTTATTCTTTATACCCCACACAACTGACTGGGTTGCCCCAGCCGCTCTGGGCGGCATCCATCATGTATAAAAACATAATAAAACACTAGATGTTTTTAAAAAAACACCCTTCAGTGTACAAGATTGCCTTCAGACGGCTTGGGAGTCGGAGAACTCCATACCCCCCAACATTTCTCCTTTGAAAATAGGGACACCCTAAGGAAAAGAGATTAACAGTAATCCTTCAAGTGGTTTGGCTATGCGTTGGTTAATGGGTTAATTGGTGAGCTATGAGGTAAAGGGGAGGGTCAGATGCCTTGTCAATCAAAGAATGCCTTGTCAACCAACCAGAGGCAGCTTTGCAAACCCAGCAGCCTTGTCAACCAACCAGAAGCCGTTTGTCAATGCCAGCAGCCTTGTCAACCAATCAGAGGGAGCATTTTCACTCCCAGCAGTAGGTATAAAACCAGCAGGCCAATGGCCTGCGCTCAGGCCAATGGCCTGCGCTCAGGCCAATGGCCTGCGCGCTCCTTTCCCTCTGGATTTGACTTTTCCTCTTCTCTCCCCCCCCCCACCTAATCTCAGGTTTTTTGTTTTCTTTATTTCCTTTACCACTCTTTCCTTCTTTCACACTCTTCCAGATTGTGCAACGTTTCCTCTTTCCTTCCTGGTCCTTTTGTCTCCTGCTTTTACAGAGGTCAGCACAAAAGGAGGAGGAGGATTTCTATATGGTAAATGTTTCAAAGTGGGGACTTCATCTGTGGTATGTCACAAATGGGACCTGCACCCAATTGTTGCAGTGTGTTCTGCTGCTTCT
The DNA here is from genome assembly GCF_964188315.1 of Podarcis muralis. NCBI lineage: Eukaryota > Metazoa > Chordata > Lepidosauria > Squamata > Lacertidae > Podarcis > Podarcis muralis. The sequence continues at coordinate 43,684,919 of NC_135667.1, read as the reverse complement.
GTTTAGAGTTCCAGCCAGCTCTTCCCTCCAAGTGCATTACACAAGCACGCACACACAGAGACACGGGGACGCCCCATTCCATAATGATAATTTTATTCTTTATACCCCACACAACTGACTGGGTTGCCCCAGCCGCTCTGGGCAGCATCCATCATGTATAAAAACATAATAAAACACTAGATGTTTTTAAAAAAACACCCTTCAGTGTACAAGATTGCCTTCAGACGGCTTGGGAGTCGGAGAACTCCATACCCCCCAACATTTCTCCTTTGAAAATAGGGACACCCTAAGGAAAAGAGATTAACAGTAATCCTTCAAGTGGTTTGGCTATGCGTTGGTTAATGGGTTAATTGGTGAGCTATGAGGTAAAGGGGAGGGTCAGATGCCTTGTCAATCAAAGAATGCCTTGTCAACCAACCAGAGGCAGCTTTGCAAACCCAGCAGCCTTGTCAACCAACCAGAAGCCGTTTGTCAATGCCAGCAGCCTTGTCAACCAATCAGAGGGAGCATTTTCACTCCCAGCAGTAGGTATAAAACCAGCAGGCCAATGGCCTGCGCTCAGGCCAATGGCCTGCGCGCTCCTTTCCCTCTGGATTTGACTTTTCCTCTTCTCTCCCCCCCCCCCCCACCTAATCTCAGGTTTTTTGTTTTCTTTATTTCCTTTACCACTCTTTCCTTCTTTCACACTCTTCCAGATTGTGCAACGTTTCCTCTTTCCTTCCTGGTCCTTTTGTCTCCTGCTTTTACAGAGGTCAGCACAAAAGGAGGAGGAGGATTTCTATATGGCAAATGTTTCAAAGTGGGGACTTCATCTGTGGTATGTCACAAATGGGACCTGCACCCAATTGTTGCAGTGTGTTCTGCTGCTTCTGTTTAGAGTTCCAGCCAGCTCTTCCCTCCAAGTGCATTACACAAGCACGCACACACAGAGACACGGGGACGCCCCATTCCATAATGATAATTTTATTCTTTATACCCCACACAACTGACTGGGTTGCCCCAGCCGCTCTGGGCGGCATCCATCATGTATAAAAACATAATAAAACACTAGATGTTTTTAAAAAAACACCCTTCAGTGTACAAGATTGCCTTCAGACGGCTTGGGAGTCGGAGAACTCCATACCCCCCAACATTTCTCCTTTGAAAATAGGGACACCCTAAGGAAAAGAGATTAACAGTAATCCTTCAAGTGGTTTGGCTATGCGTTGGTTAATGGGTTAATTGGTGAGCTATGAGGTAAAGGGGAGGGTCAGATGCCTTGTCAATCAAAGAATGCCTTGTCAACCAACCAGAGGCAGCTTTGCAAACCCAGCAGCCTTGTCAACCAACCAGAAGCCGTTTGTCAATGCCAGCAGCCTTGTCAACCAATCAGAGGGAGCATTTTCACTCCCAGCAGTAGGTATAAAACCAGCAGGCCCGGCCTGCGCTCAGGCCAATGGCCTGCGCTCAGGCCAATGGCCTGCGCTCAGGCCAATGGCCTGCGCTCAGGCCAATGGCCTGCGCTCAGGCCAATGGCCTGCGCTCAGGCCAATGGCCTGCGCTCAGGCCAATGGCCTGCGCTCAGGCCAATGGCCTGCGCTCAGGCCAATGGCCTGCGCTCAGGCCAATGGCCTGCGCTCAGGCCAATGGCCTGCGCTCAGGCCAATGGCCTGCGCTCAGGCCAATGGCCTGCGCTCAGGCCAATGGCCTGCGCTCAGGCCAATGGCCTGCGCTCAGGCCAATGGCCTGCGCTCAGGCCAATGGCCTGCGCTCAGGCCAATGGCCTGCGCTCAGGCCAATGGCCTGCGCTCAGGCCAATGGCCTGCGCGCTCCTTTCCCTCTGGATTTGACTTTTCCTCTTCTCTCCCCCCCCCCCACCTAATCTCAGGTTTTTTGTTTTCTTTATTTCCTTTACCACTCTTTCCTTCTTTCACACTCTTCCAGATTGTGCAACGTTTCCTCTTTCCTTCCTGGTCCTTTTGTCTCCTGCTTTTACAGAGGTCAGCACAAAAGGAGGAGGAGGATTTCTATATGGTAAATGTTTCAAAGTGGGGACTTCATCTGTGGTATGTCACAAATGGGACCTGCACCCAATTGTTGCAGTGTGTTCTGCTGCTTCTGTTTAGAGTTCCAGCCAGCTCTTCCCTCCAAGTGCATTACACAAGCACGCACACACAGAGACACGGGGACGCCCCATTCCATAATGATAATTTTATTCTTTATACCCCACACAACTGACTGGGTTGCCCCAGCCGCTCTGGGCGGCATCCATCATGTATAAAAACATAATAAAACACTAGATGTTTTTAAAAAAACACCCTTCAGTGTACAAGATTGCCTTCAGACGGCTTGGGAGTCGGAGAACTCCATACCCCCCAACATTTCTCCTTTGAAAATAGGGACACCCTAAGGAAAAGAGATTAACAGTAATCCTTCAAGTGGTTTGGCTATGCGTTGGTTAATGGGTTAATTGGTGAGCTATGAGGTAAAGGGGAGGGTCAGATGCCTTGTCAATCAAAGAATGCCTTGTCAACCAACCAGAGGCAGCTTTGCAAACCCAGCAGCCTTGTCAACCAACCAGAAGCCGTTTGTCAATGCCAGCAGCCTTGTCAACCAATCAGAGGGAGCATTTTCACTCCCAGCAGTAGGTATAAAACCAGCAGGCCCGGCCTGCGCTCAGGCCAATGGCCTGCGCTCAGGCCAATGGCCTGCGCTCAGGCCAATGGCCTGCGCTCAGGCCAATGGCCTGCGCTCAGGCCAATGGCCTGCGCTCAGGCCAATGGCCTGCGCTCAGGCCAATGGCCTGCGCTCAGGCCAATGGCCTGCGCTCAGGCCAATGGCCTGCGCTCAGGCCAATGGCCTGCGCTCAGGCCAATGGCCTGCGCTCAGGCCAATGGCCTGCGCTCAGGCCAATGGCCTGCGCTCAGGCCAATGGCCTGCGCTCAGGCCAATGGCCTGCGCTCAGGCCAATGGCCTGCGCTCAGGCCAATGGCCTGCGCTCAGGCCAATGGCCTGCGCTCAGGCCAATGGCCTGCGCTCAGGCCAATGGCCTGCGCTCAGGCCAATGGCCTGCGCTCAGGCCAATGGCCTGCGCTCAGGCCAATGGCCTGCGCGCTCCTTTCCCTCTGGATTTGACTTTTCCTCTTCTCTCCCCCCCCCCACCTAATCTCAGGTTTTTTGTTTTCTTTATTTCCTTTACCACTCTTTCCTTCTTTCACACTCTTCCAGATTGTGCAACGTTTCCTCTTTCCTTCCTGGTCCTTTTGTCTCCTGCTTTTACAGAGGTCAGCACAAAAGGAGGAGGAGGATTTCTATATGGTAAATGTTTCAAAGTGGGGACTTCATCTGTGGTATGTCACAAATGGGACCTGCACCCAATTGTTGCAGTGTGTTCTGCTGCTTCTGTTTAGAGTTCCAGCCAGCTCTTCCCTCCAAGTGCATTACACAAGCACGCACACACAGAGACACGGGGACGCCCCATTCCATAATGATAATTTTATTCTTTATACCCCACACAACTGACTGGGTTGCCCCAGCCGCTCTGGGCGGCATCCATCATGTATAAAAACATAATAAAACACTAGATGTTTTTAAAAAAACACCCTTCAGTGTACAAGATTGCCTTCAGACGGCTTGGGAGTCGGAGAACTCCATACCCCCCAACATTTCTCCTTTGAAAATAGGGACACCCTAAGGAAAAGAGATTAACAGTAATCCTTCAAGTGGTTTGGCTATGCGTTGGTTAATGGGTTAATTGGTGAGCTATGAGGTAAAGGGGAGGGTCAGATGCCTTGTCAATCAAAGAATGCCTTGTCAACCAACCAGAGGCAGCTTTGCAAACCCAGCAGCCTTGTCAACCAACCAGAAGCCGTTTGTCAATGCCAGCAGCCTTGTCAACCAATCAGAGGGAGCATTTTCACTCCCAGCAGTAGGTATAAAACCAGCAGGCCAATGGCCTGCGCTCAGGCCAATGGCCTGCGCTCAGGCCAATGGCCTGCGCGCTCCTTTCCCTCTGGATTTGACTTTTCCTCTTCTCTCCCCCCCCCCCACCTAATCTCAGGTTTTTTGTTTTCTTTATTTCCTTTACCACTCTTTCCTTCTTTCACACTCTTCCAGATTGTGCAACGTTTCCTCTTTCCTTCCTGGTCCTTTTGTCTCCTGCTTTTACAGAGGTCAGCACAAAAGGAGGAGGAGGATTTCTATATGGTAAATGTTTCAAAGTGGGGACTTCATCTGTGGTATGTCACAAATGGGACCTGCACCCAATTGTTGCAGTGTGTTCTGCTGCTTCTGTTTAGAGTTCCAGCCAGCTCTTCCCTCCAAGTGCATTACACAAGCACGCACACACAGAGACACGGGGACGCCCCATTCCATAATGATAATTTTATTCTTTATACCCCACACAACTGACTGGGTTGCCCCAGCCGCTCTGGGCGGCATCCATCATGTATAAAAACATAATAAAACACTAGATGTTTTTAAAAAAACACCCTTCAGTGTACAAGATTGCCTTCAGACGGCTTGGGAGTCGGAGAACTCCATACCCCCCAACATTTCTCCTTTGAAAATAGGGACACCCTAAGGAAAAGAGATTAACAGTAATCCTTCAAGTGGTTTGGCTATGCGTTGGTTAATGGGTTAATTGGTGAGCTATGAGGTAAAGGGGAGGGTCAGATGCCTTGTCAATCAAAGAATGCCTTGTCAACCAACCAGAGGCAGCTTTGCAAACCCAGCAGCCTTGTCAACCAACCAGAAGCCGTTTGTCAATGCCAGCAGCCTTGTCAACCAATCAGAGGGAGCATTTTCACTCCCAGCAGTAGGTATAAAACCAGCAGGCCAATGGCCTGCGCTCAGGCCAATGGCCTGCGCACTCCTTTCCCTCTGGATTTGACTTTTCCTCTTCTCTCCCCCCCCCCCACCTAATCTCAGGTTTTTTGTTTTCTTTATTTCCTTTACCACTCTTTCCTTCTTTCACACTCTTCCAGATTGTGCAACGTTTCCTCTTTCCTTCCTGGTCCTTTTGTCTCCTGCTTTTACAGAGGTCAGCACAAAAGGAGGAGGAGGATTTCTATATGGTAAATGTTTCAAAGTGGGGACTTCATCTGTGGTATGTCACAAATGGGACCTGCACCCAATTGTTGCAGTGTGTTCTGCTGCTTCTGTTTAGAGTTCCAGCCAGCTCTTCCCTCCAAGTGCATTACACAAGCACGCACACACAGAGACACGGGGACGCCCCATTCCATAATGATAATTTTATTCTTTATACCCCACACAACTGACTGGGTTGCCCCAGCCGCTCTGGGCGGCATCCATCATGTATAAAAACATAATAAAACACTAGATGTTTTTAAAAAAACACCCTTCAGTGTACAAGATTGCCTTCAGACGGCTTGGGAGTCGGAGAACTCCATACCCCCCAACATTTCTCCTTTGAAAATAGGGACACCCTAAGGAAAAGAGATTAACAGTAATCCTTCAAGTGGTTTGGCTATGCGTTGGTTAATGGGTTAATTGGTGAGCTATGAGGTAAAGGGGAGGGTCAGATGCCTTGTCAATCAAAGAATGCCTTGTCAACCAACCAGAGGCAGCTTTGCAAACCCAGCAGCCTTGTCAACCAACCAGAAGCCGTTTGTCAATGCCAGCAGCCTTGTCAACCAATCAGAGGGAGCATTTTCACTCCCAGCAGTAGGTATAAAACCAGCAGGCCCGGCCTGCGCTCAGGCCAATGGCCTGCGCTCAGGCCAATGGCCTGCGCTCAGGCCAATGGCCTGCGCTCAGGCCAATGGCCTGCGCTCAGGCCAATGGCCTGCGCTCAGGCCAATGGCCTGCGCTCAGGCCAATGGCCTGCGCTCAGGCCAATGGCCTGCGCTCAGGCCAATGGCCTGCGCTCAGGCCAATGGCCTGCGCTCAGGCCAATGGCCTGCGCTCAGGCCAATGGCCTGCGCTCAGGCCAATGGCCTGCGCTCAGGCCAATGGCCTGCGCTCAGGCCAATGGCCTGCGCTCAGGCCAATGGCCTGCGCGCTCCTTTCCCTCTGGATTTGACTTTTCCTCTTCTCTCCCCCCCCCCACCTAATCTCAGGTTTTTTGTTTTCTTTATTTCCTTTACCACTCTTTCCTTCTTTCACACTCTTCCAGATTGTGCAACGTTTCCTCTTTCCTTCCTGGTCCTTTTGTCTCCTGCTTTTACAGAGGTCAGCACAAAAGGAGGAGGAGGATTTCTATATGGTAAATGTTTCAAAGTGGGGACTTCATCTGTGGTATGTCACAAATGGGACCTGCACCCAATTGTTGCAGTGTGTTCTGCTGCTTCTGTTTAGAGTTCCAGCCAGCTCTTCCCTCCAAGTGCATTACACAAGCACGCACACACAGAGACACGGGGACGCCCCATTCCATAATGATAATTTTATTCTTTATACCCCACACAACTGACTGGGTTGCCCCAGCCGCTCTGGGCGGCATCCATCATGTATAAAAACATAATAAAACACTAGATGTTTTTAAAAAAACACCCTTCAGTGTACAAGATTGCCTTCAGACGGCTTGGGAGTCGGAGAACTCCATACCCCCCAACATTTCTCCTTTGAAAATAGGGACACCCTAAGGAAAAGAGATTAACAGTAATCCTTCAAGTGGTTTGGCTATGCGTTGGTTAATGGGTTAATTGGTGAGCTATGAGGTAAAGGGGAGGGTCAGATGCCTTGTCAATCAAAGAATGCCTTGTCAACCAACCAGAGGCAGCTTTGCAAACCCAGCAGCCTTGTCAACCAACCAGAAGCCGTTTGTCAATGCCAGCAGCCTTGTCAACCAATCAGAGGGAGCATTTTCACTCCCAGCAGTAGGTATAAAACCAGCAGGCCCGGCCTGCGCTCAGGCCAATGGCCTGCGCTCAGGCCAATGGCCTGCGCTCAGGCCAATGGCCTGCGCTCAGGCCAATGGCCTGCGCTCAGGCCAATGGCCTGCGCTCAGGCCAATGGCCTGCGCTCAGGCCAATGGCCTGCGCTCAGGCCAATGGCCTGCGCTCAGGCCAATGGCCTGCGCTCAGGCCAATGGCCTGCGCTCAGGCCAATGGCCTGCGCTCAGGCCAATGGCCTGCGCTCAGGCCAATGGCCTGCGCTCAGGCCAATGGCCTGCGCTCAGGCCAATGGCCTGCGCTCAGGCCAATGGCCTGCGCGCTCCTTTCCCTCTGGATTTGACTTTTCCTCTTCTCTCCCCCCCCCCCACCTAATCTCAGGTTTTTTGTTTTCTTTATTTCCTTTACCACTCTTTCCTTCTTTCACACTCTTCCAGATTGTGCAACGTTTCCTCTTTCCTTCCTGGTCCTTTTGTCTCCTGCTTTTACAGAGGTCAGCACAAAAGGAGGAGGAGGATTTCTATATGGTAAATGTTTCAAAGTGGGGACTTCATCTGTGGTATGTCACAAATGGGACCTGCACCCAATTGTTGCAGTGTGTTCTGCTGCTTCTGTTTAGAGTTCCAGCCAGCTCTTCCCTCCAAGTGCATTACACAAGCACGCACACACAGAGACACGGGGACGCCCCATTCCATAATGATAATTTTATTCTTTATACCCCACACAACTGACTGGGTTGCCCCAGCCGCTCTGGGCGGCATCCATCATGTATAAAAACATAATAAAACACTAGATGTTTTTAAAAAAACACCCTTCAGTGTACAAGATTGCCTTCAGACGGCTTGGGAGTCGGAGAACTCCATACCCCCCAACATTTCTCCTTTGAAAATAGGGACACCCTAAGGAAAAGAGATTAACAGTAATCCTTCAAGTGGTTTGGCTATGCGTTGGTTAATGGGTTAATTGGTGAGCTATGAGGTAAAGGGGAGGGTCAGATGCCTTGTCAATCAAAGAATGCCTTGTCAACCAACCAGAGGCAGCTTTGCAAACCCAGCAGCCTTGTCAACCAACCAGAAGCCGTTTGTCAATGCCAGCAGCCTTGTCAACCAATCAGAGGGAGCATTTTCACTCCCAGCAGTAGGTATAAAACCAGCAGGCCAATGGCCTGCGCTCAGGCCAATGGCCTGCGCGCTCCTTTCCCTCTGGATTTGACTTTTCCTCTTCTCTCCCCCCCCCCACCTAATCTCAGGTTTTTTGTTTTCTTTATTTCCTTTACCACTCTTTCCTTCTTTCACACTCTTCCAGATTGTGCAACGTTTCCTCTTTCCTTCCTGGTCCTTTTGTCTCCTGCTTTTACAGAGGTCAGCACAAAAGGAGGAGGAGGATTTCTATATGGTAAATGTTTCAAAGTGGGGACTTCATCTGTGGTATGTCACAAATGGGACCTGCACCCAATTGTTGCAGTGTGTTCTGCTGCTTCTGTTTAGAGTTCCAGCCAGCTCTTCCCTCCAAGTGCATTACACAAGCACGCACACACAGAGACACGGGGACGCCCCATTCCATAATGATAATTTTATTCTTTATACCCCACACAACTGACTGGGTTGCCCCAGCCGCTCTGGGCGGCATCCATCATGTATAAAAACATAATAAAACACTAGATGTTTTTAAAAAAACACCCTTCAGTGTACAAGATTGCCTTCAGACGGCTTGGGAGTCGGAGAACTCCATACCCCCCAACATTTCTCCTTTGAAAATAGGGACACCCTAAGGAAAAGAGATTAACAGTAATCCTTCAAGTGGTTTGGCTATGCGTTGGTTAATGGGTTAATTGGTGAGCTATGAGGTAAAGGGGAGGGTCAGATGCCTTGTCAATCAAAGAATGCCTTGTCAACCAACCAGAGGCAGCTTTGCAAACCCAGCAGCCTTGTCAACCAACCAGAAGCCGTTTGTCAATGCCAGCAGCCTTGTCAACCAATCAGAGGGAGCATTTTCACTCCCAGCAGTAGGTATAAAACCAGCAGGCCAATGGCCTGCGCTCAGGCCAATGGCCTGCGCGCTCCTTTCCCTCTGGATTTGACTTTTCCTCTTCTCTCCCCCCCCCCCACCTAATCTCAGGTTTTTTGTTTTCTTTATTTCCTTTACCACTCTTTCCTTCTTTCACACTCTTCCAGATTGTGCAACGTTTCCTCTTTCCTTCCTGGTCCTTTTGTCTCCTGCTTTTACAGAGGTCAGCACAAAAGGAGGAGGAGGATTTCTATATGGTAAATGTTTCAAAGTGGGGACTTCATCTGTGGTATGTCACAAATGGGACCTGCACCCAATTGTTGCAGTGTGTTCTGCTGCTTCTGTTTAGAGTTCCAGCCAGCTCTTCCCTCCAAGTGCATTACACAAGCACGCACACACAGAGACACGGGGACGCCCCATTCCATAATGATAATTTTATTCTTTATACCCCACACAACTGACTGGGTTGCCCCAGCCGCTCTGGGCGGCATCCATCATGTATAAAAACATAATAAAACACTAGATGTTTTTAAAAAAACACCCTTCAGTGTACAAGATTGCCTTCAGACGGCTTGGGAGTCGGAGAACTCCATACCCCCCAACATTTCTCCTTTGAAAATAGGGACACCCTAAGGAAAAGAGATTAACAGTAATCCTTCAAGTGGTTTGGCTATGCGTTGGTTAATGGGTTAATTGGTGAGCTATGAGGTAAAGGGGAGGGTCAGATGCCTTGTCAATCAAAGAATGCCTTGTCAACCAACCAGAGGCAGCTTTGCAAACCCAGCAGCCTTGTCAACCAACCAGAAGCCGTTTGTCAATGCCAGCAGCCTTGTCAACCAATCAGAGGGAGCATTTTCACTCCCAGCAGTAGGTATAAAACCAGCAGGCCTGGCCTGCGCTCAGGCCAATGGCCTGCGCTCAGGCCAATGGCCTGCGCTCAGGCCAATGGCCTGCGCTCAGGCCAATGGCCTGCGCTCAGGCCAATGGCCTGCGCTCAGGCCAATGGCCTGCGCTCAGGCCAATGGCCTGCGCTCAGGCCAATGGCCTGCGCTCAGGCCAATGGCCTGCGCTCAGGCCAATGGCCTGCGCTCAGGCCAATGGCCTGCGCTCTCCTTTCCCTCTGGATTTGACTTTTCCTCTTCTCTCCCCCCCCCCACCTAATCTCAGGTTTTTTGTTTTCTTTATTTCCTTTACCACTCTTTCCTTCTTTCACACTCTTCCAGATTGTGCAACGTTTCCTCTTTCCTTCCTGGTCCTTTTGTCTCCTGCTTTTACAGAGGTCAGCACAAAAGGAGGAGGAGGATTTCTATATGGTAAATGTTTCAAAGTGGGGACTTCATCTGTGGTATGTCACAAATGGGACCTGCACCCAATTGTTGCAGTGTGTTCTGCTGCTTCTGTTTAGAGTTCCAGCCAGCTCTTCCCTCCAAGTGCATTACACAAGCACGCACACACAGAGACACGGGGACGCCCCATTCCATAATGATAATTTTATTCTTTATACCCCACACAACTGACTGGGTTGCCCCAGCCGCTCTGGGCGGCATCCATCATGTATAAAAACATAATAAAACACTAGATGTTTTTAAAAAAACACCCTTCAGTGTACAAGATTGCCTTCAGACGGCTTGGGAGTCGGAGAACTCCATACCCCCCAACATTTCTCCTTTGAAAATAGGGACACCCTAAGGAAAAGAGATTAACAGTAATCCTTCAAGTGGTTTGGCTATGCGTTGGTTAATGGGTTAATTGGTGAGCTATGAGGTAAAGGGGAGGGTCAGATGCCTTGTCAATCAAAGAATGCCTTGTCAACCAACCAGAGGCAGCTTTGCAAACCCAGCAGCCTTGTCAACCAACCAGAAGCCGTTTGTCAATGCCAGCAGCCTTGTCAACCAATCAGAGGGAGCATTTTCACTCCCAGCAGTAGGTATAAAACCAGCAGGCCAATGGCCTGCGCTCAGGCCAATGGCCTGCGCGCTCCTTTCCCTCTGGATTTGACTTTTCCTCTTCTCTCCCCCCCCCCCACCTAATCTCAGGTTTTTTGTTTTCTTTATTTCCTTTACCACTCTTTCCTTCTTTCACACTCTTCCAGATTGTGCAACGTTTCCTCTTTCCTTCCTGGTCCTTTTGTCTCCTGCTTTTACAGAGGTCAGCACAAAAGGAGGAGGAGGATTTCTATATGGTAAATGTTTCAAAGTGGGGACTTCATCTGTGGTATGTCACAAATGGGACCAGCACCCAATTGTTGCAGTGTGTTCTGCTGCTTCTGTTTAGAGTTCCAGCCAGCTCTTCCCTCCAAGTGCATTACACAAGCACGCACACACAGAGACACGGGGACGCCCCATTCCATAACGATAATTTTATTCTTTATACCCCACACAACTGACTGGGTTGCCCCAGCCGCTCTGGGCGGCATCCATCATGTATAAAAACATAATAAAACACTAGATGTTTTTAAAAAAACACCCTTCAGTGTACAAGATTGCCTTCAGACGGCTTGGGAGTCGGAGAACTCCATACCCCCCAACATTTCTCCTTTGAAAATAGGGACACCCTAAGGAAAAGAGATTAACAGTAATCCTTCAAGTGGTTTGGCTATGCGTTGGTTAATGGGTTAATTGGTGAGCTATGAGGTAAAGGGGAGGGTCAGATGCCTTGTCAATCAAAGAATGCCTTGTCAACCAACCAGAGGCAGCTTTGCAAACCCAGCAGCCTTGTCAACCAACCAGAAGCCGTTTGTCAATGCCAGCAGCCTTGTCAACCAATCAGAGGGAGCATTTTCACTCCCAGCAGTAGGTATAAAACCAGCAGGCCAATGGCCTGCGCTCAGGCCAATGGCCTGCGCTCAGGCCAATGGCCTGCGCGCTCCTTTCCCTCTGGATTTGACTTTTCCTCTTCTCTCCCCCCCCCCCACCTAATCTCAGGTTTTTTGTTTTCTTTATTTCCTTTACCACTCTTTCCTTCTTTCACACTCTTCCAGATTGTGCAACGTTTCCTCTTTCCTTCCTGGTCCTTTTGTCTCCTGCTTTTACAGAGGTCAGCACAAAAGGAGGAGGAGGATTTCTATATGGTAAATGTTTCAAAGTGGGGACTTCATCTGTGGTATGTCACAAATGGGACCTGCACCCAATTGTTGCAGTGTGTTCTGCTGCTTCTGTTTAGAGTTCCAGCCAGCTCTTCCCTCCAAGTGCATTACACAAGCACGCACACACAGAGACACGGGGACGCCCCATTCCATAATGATAATTTTATTCTTTATACCCCACACAACTGACTGGGTTGCCCCAGCCGCTCTGGGCGGCATCCATCATGTATAAAAACATAATAAAACACTAGATGTTTTTAAAAAAACACCCTTCAGTGTACAAGATTGCCTTCAGACGGCTTGGGAGTCGGAGAACTCCATACCCCCCAACATTTCTCCTTTGAAAATAGGGACACCCTAAGGAAAAGAGATTAACAGTAATCCTTCAAGTGGTTTGGCTATGCGTTGGTTAATGGGTTAATTGGTGAGCTATGAGGTAAAGGGGAGGGTCAGATGCCTTGTCAATCAAAGAATGCCTTGTCAACCAACCAGAGGCAGCTTTGCAAACCCAGCAGCCTTGTCAACCAACCAGAAGCCGTTTGTCAATGCCAGCAGCCTTGTCAACCAATCAGAGGGAGCATTTTCACTCCCAGCAGTAGGTATAAAACCAGCAGGCCAATGGCCTGCGCTCAGGCCAATGGCCTGCGCTCAGGCCAATGGCCTGCGCGCTCCTTTCCCTCTGGATTTGACTTTTCCTCTTCTCTCCCCCCCCCCCCACCTAATCTCAGGTTTTTTGTTTTCTTTATTTCCTTTACCACTCTTTCCTTCTTTCACACTCTTCCAGATTGTGCAACGTTTCCTCTTTCCTTCCTGGTCCTTTTGTCTCCTGCTTTTACAGAGGTCAGCACAAAAGGAGGAGGAGGATTTCTATATGGTAAATGTTTCAAAGTGGGGACTTCATCTGTGGTATGTCACAAATGGGACCTGCACCCAATTGTTGCAGTGTGTTCTGCTGCTTCTGTTTAGAGTTCCAGCCAGCTCTTCCCTCCAAGTGCATTACACAAGCACGCACACACAGAGACACGGGGACGCCCCATTCCATAATGATAATTTTATTCTTTATACCCCACACAACTGACTGGGTTGCCCCAGCCGCTCTGGGCGGCATCCATCATGTATAAAAACATAATAAAACACTAGATGTTTTTAAAAAAACACCCTTCAGTGTACAAGATTGCCTTCAGACGGCTTGGGAGTCGGAGAACTCCATACCCCCCAACATTTCTCCTTTGAAAATAGGGACACCCTAAGGAAAAGAGATTAACAGTAATCCTTCAAGTGGTTTGGCTATGCGTTGGTTAATGGGTTAATTGGTGAGCTATGAGGTAAAGGGGAGGGTCAGATGCCTTGTCAATCAAAGAATGCCTTGTCAACCAACCAGAGGCAGCTTTGCAAACCCAGCAGCCTTGTCAACCAACCAGAAGCCGTTTGTCAATGCCAGCAGCCTTGTCAACCAATCAGAGGGAGCATTTTCACTCCCAGCAGTAGGTATAAAACCAGCAGGCCCGGCCTGCGCTCAGGCCAATGGCCTGCGCTCAGGCCAATGGCCTGCGCTCAGGCCAATGGCCTGCGCTCAGGCCAATGGCCTGCGCTCAGGCCAATGGCCTGCGCTCAGGCCAATGGCCTGCGCTCAGGCCAATGGCCTGCGCTCAGGCCAATGGCCTGCGCTCAGGCCAATGGCCTGCGCTCAGGCCAATGGCCTGCGCTCAGGCCAATGGCCTGCGCTCAGGCCAATGGCCTGCGCTCAGGCCAATGGCCTGCGCTCAGGCCAATGGCCTGCGCTCAGGCCAATGGCCTGCGCTCAGGCCAATGGCCTGCGCTCAGGCCAATGGCCTGCGCTCAGGCCAATGGCCTGCGCTCAGGCCAATGGCCTGCGCTCTCCTTTCCCTCTGGATTTGACTTTTCCTCTTCTCTCCCCCCCCCCACCTAATCTCAGGTTTTTTGTTTTCTTTATTTCCTTTACCACTCTTTCCTTCTTTCACACTCTTCCAGATTGTGCAACGTTTCCTCTTTCCTTCCTGGTCCTTTTGTCTCCTGCTTTTACAGAGGTCAGCACAAAAGGAGGAGGAGGATTTCTATATGGTAAATGTTTCAAAGTGGGGACTTCATCTGTGGTATGTCACAAATGGGACCTGCACCCAATTGTTGCAGTGTGTTCTGCTGCTTCTGTTTAGAGTTCCAGCCAGCTCTTCCCTCCAAGTGCATTACACAAGCACGCACACACAGAGACACGGGGACGCCCCATTCCATAATGATAATTTTATTCTTTATACCCCACACAACTGACTGGGTTGCCCCAGCCGCTCTGGGCGGCATCCATCATGTATAAAAACATAATAAAACACTAGATGTTTTTAAAAAAACACCCTTCAGTGTACAAGATTGCCTTCAGACGGCTTGGGAGTCGGAGAACTCCATACCCCCCAACATTTCTCCTTTGAAAATAGGGACACCCTAAGGAAAAGAGATTAACAGTAATCCTTCAAGTGGTTTGGCTATGCGTTGGTTAATGGGTTAATTGGTGAGCTATGAGGTAAAGGGGAGGGTCAGATGCCTTGTCAATCAAAGAATGCCTTGTCAACCAACCAGAGGCAGCTTTGCAAACCCAGCAGCCTTGTCAACCAACCAGAAGCCGTTTGTCAATGCCAGCAGCCTTGTCAACCAATCAGAGGGAGCATTTTCACTCCCAGCAGTAGGTATAAAACCAGCAGGCCAATGGCCTGCGCTCAGGCCAATGGCCTGCGCGCTCCTTTCCCTCTGGATTTGACTTTTCCTCTTCTCTCCCCTCCCCCACCTAATCTCAGGTTTTTTGTTTTCTTTATTTCCTTTACCACTCTTTCCTTCTTTCACACTCTTCCAGATTGTGCAACGTTTCCTCTTTCCTTCCTGGTCCTTTTGTCTCCTGCTTTTACAGAGGTCAGCACAAAAGGAGGAGGAGGATTTCTATATGGTAAATGTTTCAAAGTGGGGACTTCATCTGTGGTATGTCACAAATGGGACCTGCACCCAATTGTTGCAGTGTGTTCTGCTGCTTCTGTTTAGAGTTCCAGCCAGCTCTTCCCTCCAAGTGCATTACACAAGCACGCACACACAGAGACACGGGGACGCCCCATTCCATAATGATAATTTTATTCTTTATACCCCACACAACTGACTGGGTTGCCCCAGCCGCTCTGGGCGGCATCCATCATGTATAAAAACATAATAAAACACTAGATGTTTTTAAAAAAACACCCTTCAGTGTACAAGATTGCCTTCAGACGGCTTGGGAGTCGGAGAACTCCATACCCCCCAACATTTCTCCTTTGAAAATAGGGACACCCTAAGGAAAAGAGATTAACAGTAATCCTTCAAGTGGTTTGGCTATGCGTTGGTTAATGGGTTAATTGGTGAGCTATGAGGTAAAGGGGAGGGTCAGATGCCTTGTCAATCAAAGAATGCCTTGTCAACCAACCAGAGGCAGCTTTGCAAACCCAGCAGCCTTGTCAACCAACCAGAAGCCGTTTGTCAATGCCAGCAGCCTTGTCAACCAATCAGAGGGAGCATTTTCACTCCCAGCAGTAGGTATAAAACCAGCAGGCCAATGGCCTGCGCTCAGGCCAATGGCCTGCGCTCAGGCCAATGGCCTGCGCGCTCCTTTCCCTCTGGATTTGACTTTTCCTCTTCTCTCCCCCCCCCCACCTAATCTCAGGTTTTTTGTTTTCTTTATTTCCTTTACCACTCTTTCCTTCTTTCACACTCTTCCAGATTGTGCAACGTTTCCTCTTTCCTTCCTGGTCCTTTTGTCTCCTGCTTTTACAGAGGTCAGCACAAAAGGAGGAGGAGGATTTCTATATGGTAAATGTTTCAAAGTGGGGACTTCATCTGTGGTATGTCACAAATGGGACCTGCACCCAATTGTTGCAGTGTGTTCTGCTGCTTCTGTTTAGAGTTCCAGCCAGCTCTTCCCTCCAAGTGCATTACACAAGCACGCACACACAGAGACACGGGGACGCCCCATTCCATAATGATAATTTTATTCTTTATACCCCACACAACTGACTGGGTTGCCCCAGCCGCTCTGGGCGGCATCCATCATGTATAAAAACATAATAAAACACTAGATGTTTTTAAAAAAACACCCTTCAGTGTACAAGATTGCCTTCAGACGGCTTGGGAGTCGGAGAACTCCATACCCCCCAACATTTCTCCTTTGAAAATAGGGACACCCTAAGGAAAAGAGATTAACAGTAATCCTTCAAGTGGTTTGGCTATGCGTTGGTTAATGGGTTAATTGGTGAGCTATGAGGTAAAGGGGAGGGTCAGATGCCTTGTCAATCAAAGAATGCCTTGTCAACCAACCAGAGGCAGCTTTGCAAACCCAGCAGCCTTGTCAACCAACCAGAAGCCGTTTGTCAATGCCAGCAGCCTTGTCAACCAATCAGAGGGAGCATTTTCACTCCCAGCAGTAGGTATAAAACCAGCAGGCCAATGGCCTGCGCTCAGGCCAATGGCCTGCGCTCAGGCCAATGGCCTGCGCGCTCCTTTCCCTCTGGATTTGACTTTTCCTCTTCTCTCCCCCCCCCCCACCTAATCTCAGGTTTTTTGTTTTCTTTATTTCCTTTACCACTCTTTCCTTCTTTCACACTCTTCCAGATTGTGCAACGTTTCCTCTTTCCTTCCTGGTCCTTTTGTCTCCTGCTTTTACAGAGGTCAGCACAAAAGGAGGAGGAGGATTTCTATATGGTAAATGTTTCAAAGTGGGGACTTCATCTGTGGTATGTCACAAATGGGACCTGCACCCAATTGTTGCAGTGTGTTCTGCTGCTTCTGTTTAGAGTTCCAGCCAGCTCTTCCCTCCAAGTGCATTACACAAGCACGCACACACAGAGACACGGGGACGCCCCATTCCATAATGATAATTTTATTCTTTATACCCCACACAACTGACTGGGTTGCCCCAGCCGCTCTGGGCGGCATCCATCATGTATAAAAACATAATAAAACACTAGATGTTTTTAAAAAAACACCCTTCAGTGTACAAGATTGCCTTCAGACGGCTTGGGAGTCGGAGAACTCCATACCCCCCAACATTTCTCCTTTGAAAATAGGGACACCCTAAGGAAAAGAGATTAACAGTAATCCTTCAAGTGGTTTGGCTATGCGTTGGTTAATGGGTTAATTGGTGAGCTATGAGGTAAAGGGGAGGGTCAGATGCCTTGTCAATCAAAGAATGCCTTGTCAACCAACCAGAGGCAGCTTTGCAAACCCAGCAGCCTTGTCAACCAACCAGAAGCCGTTTGTCAATGCCAGCAGCCTTGTCAACCAATCAGAGGGAGCATTTTCACTCCCAGCAGTAGGTATAAAACCAGCAGGCCAATGGCCTGCGCTCAGGCCAATGGCCTGCGCTCAGGCCAATGGCCTGCGCTCAGGCCAATGGCCTGCGCTCTCCTTTCCCTCTGGATTTGACTTTTCCTCTTCTCTCCCCCCCCCCCACCTAATCTCAGGTTTTTTGTTTTCTTTATTTCCTTTACCACTCTTTCCTTCTTTCACACTCTTCCAGATTGTGCAACGTTTCCTCTTTCCTTCCTGGTCCTTTTGTCTCCTGCTTTTACAGAGGTCAGCACAAAAGGAGGAGGAGGATTTCTATATGGTAAATGTTTCAAAGTGGGGACTTCATCTGTGGTATGTCACAAATGGGACCTGCACCCAATTGTTGCAGTGTGTTCTGCTGCTTCTGTTTAGAGTTCCAGCCAGCTCTTCCCTCCAAGTGCATTACACAAGCACGCACACACAGAGACACGGGGACGCCCCATTCCATAATGATAATTTTATTCTTTATACCCCACACAACTGACTGGGTTGCCCCAGCCGCTCTGGGCGGCATCCATCATGTATAAAAACATAATAAAACACTAGATGTTTTTAAAAAAACACCCTTCAGTGTACAAGATTGCCTTCAGACGGCTTGGGAGTCGGAGAACTCCATACCCCCCAACATTTCTCCTTTGAAAATAGGGACACCCTAAGGAAAAGAGATTAACAGTAATCCTTCAAGTGGTTTGGCTATGCGTTGGTTAATGGGTTAATTGGTGAGCTATGAGGTAAAGGGGAGGGTCAGATGCCTTGTCAATCAAAGAATGCCTTGTCAACCAACCAGAGGCAGCTTTGCAAACCCAGCAGCCTTGTCAACCAACCAGAAGCCGTTTGTCAATGCCAGCAGCCTTGTCAACCAATCAGAGGGAGCATTTTCACTCCCAGCAGTAGGTATAAAACCAGCAGGCCAATGGCCTGCGCTCAGGCCAATGGCCTGCGCGCTCCTTTCCCTCTGGATTTGACTTTTCCTCTTCTCTCCCCCCCCCCCACCTAATCTCAGGTTTTTTGTTTTCTTTATTTCCTTTACCACTCTTTCCTTCTTTCACACTCTTCCAGATTGTGCAACGTTTCCTCTTTCCTTCCTGGTCCTTTTGTCTCCTGCTTTTACAGAGGTCAGCACAAAAGGAGGAGGAGGATTTCTATATGGTAAATGTTTCAAAGTGGGGACTTCATCTGTGGTATGTCACAAATGGGACCAGCACCCAATTGTTGCAGTGTGTTCTGCTGCTTCTGTTTAGAGTTCCAGCCAGCTCTTCCCTCCAAGTGCATTACACAAGCACGCACACACAGAGACACGGGGACGCCCCATTCCATAACGATAATTTTATTCTTTATACCCCACACAACTGACTGGGTTGCCCCAGCCGCTCTGGGCGGCATCCATCATGTATAAAAACATAATAAAACACTAGATGTTTTTAAAAAAACACCCTTCAGTGTACAAGATTGCCTTCAGACGGCTTGGGAGTCGGAGAACTCCATACCCCCCAACATTTCTCCTTTGAAAATAGGGACACCCTAAGGAAAAGAGATTAACAGTAATCCTTCAAGTGGTTTGGCTATGCGTTGGTTAATGGGTTAATTGGTGAGCTATGAGGTAAAGGGGAGGGTCAGATGCCTTGTCAATCAAAGAATGCCTTGTCAACCAACCAGAGGCAGCTTTGCAAACCCAGCAGCCTTGTCAACCAACCAGAAGCCGTTTGTCAATGCCAGCAGCCTTGTCAACCAATCAGAGGGAGCATTTTCACTCCCAGCAGTAGGTATAAAACCAGCAGGCCAATGGCCTGCGCTCAGGCCAATGGCCTGCGCTCAGGCCAATGGCCTGCGCGCTCCTTTCCCTCTGGATTTGACTTTTCCTCTTCTCTCCCCCCCCCCCACCTAATCTCAGGTTTTTTGTTTTCTTTATTTCCTTTACCACTCTTTCCTTCTTTCACACTCTTCCAGATTGTGCAACGTTTCCTCTTTCCTTCCTGGTCCTTTTGTCTCCTGCTTTTACAGAGGTCAGCACAAAAGGAGGAGGAGGATTTCTATATGGTAAATGTTTCAAAGTGGGGACTTCATCTGTGGTATGTCACAAATGGGACCTGCACCCAATTGTTGCAGTGTGTTCTGCTGCTTCTGTTTAGAGTTCCAGCCAGCTCTTCCCTCCAAGTGCATTACACAAGCACGCACACACAGAGACACGGGGACGCCCCATTCCATAATGATAATTTTATTCTTTATACCCCACACAACTGACTGGGTTGCCCCAGCCGCTCTGGGCGGCATCCATCATGTATAAAAACATAATAAAACACTAGATGTTTTTAAAAAAACACCCTTCAGTGTACAAGATTGCCTTCAGACGGCTTGGGAGTCGGAGAACTCCATACCCCCCAACATTTCTCCTTTGAAAATAGGGACACCCTAAGGAAAAGAGATTAACAGTAATCCTTCAAGTGGTTTGGCTATGCGTTGGTTAATGGGTTAATTGGTGAGCTATGAGGTAAAGGGGAGGGTCAGATGCCTTGTCAATCAAAGAATGCCTTGTCAACCAACCAGAGGCAGCTTTGCAAACCCAGCAGCCTTGTCAACCAACCAGAAGCCGTTTGTCAATGCCAGCAGCCTTGTCAACCAATCAGAGGGAGCATTTTCACTCCCAGCAGTAGGTATAAAACCAGCAGGCCAATGGCCTGCGCTCAGGCCAATGGCCTGCGCTCAGGCCAATGGCCTGCGCGCTCCTTTCCCTCTGGATTTGACTTTTCCTCTTCTCTCCCCCCCCCCCCACCTAATCTCAGGTTTTTTGTTTTCTTTATTTCCTTTACCACTCTTTCCTTCTTTCACACTCTTCCAGATTGTGCAACGTTTCCTCTTTCCTTCCTGGTCCTTTTGTCTCCTGCTTTTACAGAGGTCAGCACAAAAGGAGGAGGAGGATTTCTATATGGTAAATGTTTCAAAGTGGGGACTTCATCTGTGGTATGTCACAAATGGGACCTGCACCCAATTGTTGCAGTGTGTTCTGCTGCTTCTGTTTAGAGTTCCAGCCAGCTCTTCCCTCCAAGTGCATTACACAAGCACGCACACACAGAGACACGGGGACGCCCCATTCCATAATGATAATTTTATTCTTTATACCCCACACAACTGACTGGGTTGCCCCAGCCGCTCTGGGCGGCATCCATCATGTATAAAAACATAATAAAACACTAGATGTTTTTAAAAAAACACCCTTCAGTGTACAAGATTGCCTTCAGACGGCTTGGGAGTCGGAGAACTCCATACCCCCCAACATTTCTCCTTTGAAAATAGGGACACCCTAAGGAAAAGAGATTAACAGTAATCCTTCAAGTGGTTTGGCTATGCGTTGGTTAATGGGTTAATTGGTGAGCTATGAGGTAAAGGGGAGGGTCAGATGCCTTGTCAATCAAAGAATGCCTTGTCAACCAACCAGAGGCAGCTTTGCAAACCCAGCAGCCTTGTCAACCAACCAGAAGCCGTTTGTCAATGCCAGCAGCCTTGTCAACCAATCAGAGGGAGCATTTTCACTCCCAGCAGTAGGTATAAAACCAGCAGGCCCGGCCTGCGCTCAGGCCAATGGCCTGCGCTCTCCTTTCCCTCTGGATTTGACTTTTCCTCTTCTCTCCCCCCCCCCCACCTAATCTCAGGTTTTTTGTTTTCTTTATTTCCTTTACCACTCTTTCCTTCTTTCACACTCTTCCAGATTGTGCAACGTTTCCTCTTTCCTTCCTGGTCCTTTTGTCTCCTGCTTTTACAGAGGTCAGCACAAAAGGAGGAGGAGGATTTCTATATGGTAAATGTTTCAAAGTGGGGACTTCATCTGTGGTATGTCACAAATGGGACCTGCACCCAATTGTTGCAGTGTGTTCTGCTGCTTCTGTTTAGAGTTCCAGCCAGCTCTTCCCTCCAAGTGCATTACACAAGCACGCACACACAGAGACACGGGGACGCCCCATTCCATAATGATAATTTTATTCTTTATACCCCACACAACTGACTGGGTTGCCCCAGCCGCTCTGGGCGGCATCCATCATGTATAAAAACATAATAAAACACTAGATGTTTTTAAAAAAACACCCTTCAGTGTACAAGATTGCCTTCAGACGGCTTGGGGTCGGAGAACTCCATACCCCCCAACATTTCTCCTTTGAAAATAGGGACACCCTAAGGAAAAGAGATTAACAGTAATCCTTCAAGTGGTTTGGCTATGCGTTGGTTAATGGGTTAATTGGTGAGCTATGAGGTAAAGGGGAGGGTCAGATGCCTTGTCAATCAAAGAATGCCTTGTCAACCAACCAGAGGCAGCTTTGCAAACCCAGCAGCCTTGTCAACCAACCAGAAGCCGTTTGTCAATGCCAGCAGCCTTGTCAACCAATCAGAGGGAGCATTTTCACTCCCAGCAGTAGGTATAAAACCAGCAGGCCAATGGCCTGCGCTCAGGCCAATGGCCTGCGCTCTCTTTTCCCTCTGGATTTGACTTTTCCTCTTCTCTCCCCCCCCCCCCACCTAATCTCAGGTTTTTTGTTTTCTTTATTTCCTTTACCACTCTTTCCTTCTTTCACACTCTTCCAGATTGTGCAACGTTTCCTCTTTCCTTCCTGGTCCTTTTGTCTCCTGCTTTTACAGAGGTCAGCACAAAAGGAGGAGGAGGATTTCTATATGGTAAATGCTTCAAAGTGGGGACTTCATCTGTGGTATGTCACAAATGGGACCTGCACCCAATTGTTGCAGTGTGTTCTGCTGCTTCTGTTTAGAGTTCCAGCCAGCTCTTCCCTCCAAGTGCATTACACAAGCACGCACACACAGAGACACGGGGACGCCCCATTCCATAATGATAATTTTATTCTTTATACCCCACACAACTGACTGGGTTGCCCCAGCCGCTCTGGGCGGCATCCATCATGTATAAAAACATAATAAAACACTAGATGTTTTTAAAAAAACACCCTTCAGTGTACAAGATTGCCTTCAGACGGCTTGGGAGTCGGAGAACTCCATACCCCCCAACATTTCTCCTTTGAAAATAGGGACACCCTAAGGAAAAGAGATTAACAGTAATCCTTCAAGTGGTTTGGCTATGCGTTGGTTAATGGGTTAATTGGTGAGCTATGAGGTAAAGGGGAGGGTCAGATGCCTTGTCAATCAAAGAATGCCTTGTCAACCAACCAGAGGCAGCTTTGCAAACCCAGCAGCCTTGTCAACCAACCAGAAGCCGTTTGTCAATGCCAGCAGCCTTGTCAACCAATCAGAGGGAGCATTTTCACTCCCAGCAGTAGGTATAAAACCAGCAGGCCAATGGCCTGCGCTCTCTTTTCCCTCTGGATTTGACTTTTCCTCTTCTCTCCCCCCCCCCACCTAATCTCAGGTTTTTTGTTTTCTTTATTTCCTTTACCACTCTTTCCTTCTTTCACACTCTTCCAGATTGTGCAACGTTTCCTCTTTCCTTCCTGGTCCTTTTGTCTCCTGCTTTTACAGAGGTCAGCACAAAAGGAGGAGGAGGATTTCTATATGGTAAATGCTTCAAAGTGGGGACTTCATCTGTGGTATGTCACAAATGGGACCTGCACCCAATTGTTGCAGTGTGTTCTGCTGCTTCTGTTTAGAGTTCCAGCCAGCTCTTCCCTCCAAGTGCATTACACAAGCACGCACACACAGAGACACGGGGACGCCCCATTCCATAATGATAATTTTATTCTTTATACCCCACACAACTGACTGGGTTGCCCCAGCCGCTCTGGGCGGCATCCATCATGTATAAAAACATAATAAAACACTAGATGTTTTTAAAAAAACACCCTTCAGTGTACAAGATTGCCTTCAGACGGCTTGGGAGTCGGAGAACTCCATACCCCCCAACATTTCTCCTTTGAAAATAGGGACACCCTAAGGAAAAGAGATTAACAGTAATCCTTCAAGTGGTTTGGCTATGCGTTGGTTAATGGGTTAATTGGTGAGCTATGAGGTAAAGGGGAGGGTCAGATGCCTTGTCAATCAAAGAATGCCTTGTCAACCAACCAGAGGCAGCTTTGCAAACCCAGCAGCCTTGTCAACCAACCAGAAGCCGTTTGTCAATGCCAGCAGCCTTGTCAACCAATCAGAGGGAGCATTTTCACTCCCAGCAGTAGGTATAAAACCAGCAGGCCAATGGCCTGCGCTCAGGCCAATGGCCTGCGCTCTCCTTTCCCTCTGGATTTGACTTTTCCTCTTCTCTCCCCCCCCCCACCTAATCTCAGGTTTTTTGTTTTCTTTATTTCCTTTACCACTCTTTCCTTCTTTCACACTCTTCCAGATTGTGCAACGTTTCCTCTTTCCTTCCTGGTCCTTTTGTCTCCTGCTTTTACAGAGGTCAGCACAAAAGGAGGAGGAGGATTTCTATATGGTAAATGTTTCAAAGTGGGGACTTCATCTGTGGTATGTCACAAATGGGACCTGCACCCAATTGTTGCAGTGTGTTCTGCTGCTTCTGTTTAGAGTTCCAGCCAGCTCTTCCCTCCAAGTGCATTACACAAGCACGCACACACAGAGACACGGGGACGCCCCATTCCATAATGATAATTTTATTCTTTATACCCCACACAACTGACTGGGTTGCCCCAGCCGCTCTGGGCGGCATCCATCATGTATAAAAACATAATAAAACACTAGATGTTTTAAAAAAACACCCTTCAGTGTACAAGATTGCCTTCAGACGGCTTGGGAGTCGGAGAACTCCATACCCCCCAACATTTCTCCTTTGAAAATAGGGACACCCTAAGGAAAAGAGATTAACAGTAATCCTTCAAGTGGTTTGGCTATGCGTTGGTTAATGGGTTAATTGGTGAGCTATGAGGTAAAGGGGAGGGTCAGATGCCTTGTCAATCAAAGAATGCCTTGTCAACCAACCAGAGGCAGCTTTGCAAACCCAGCAGCCTTGTCAACCAACCAGAAGCCGTTTGTCAATGCCAGCAGCCTTGTCAACCAATCAGAGGGAGCATTTTCACTCCCAGCAGTAGGTATAAAACCAGCAGGCCCGGCCTGCGCTCAGGCCAATGGCCTGCGCTCAGGCCAATGGCCTGCGCTCAGGCCAATGGCCTGCGCTCAGGCCAATGGCCTGCGCTCAGGCCAATGGCCTGCGCTCAGGCCAATGGCCTGCGCTCAGGCCAATGGCCTGCGCTCAGGCCAATGGCCTGCGCTCAGGCCAATGGCCTGCGCTCAGGCCAATGGCCTGCGCTCAGGCCAATGGCCTGCGCTCAGGCCAATGGCCTGCGCTCAGGCCAATGGCCTGCGCTCAGGCCAATGGCCTGCGCTCAGGCCAATGGCCTGCGCTCAGGCCAATGGCCTGCGCTCAGGCCAATGGCCTGCGCTCAGGCCAATGGCCTGCGCTCAGGCCAATGGCCTGCGCTCTCTTTTCCCTCTGGATTTGACTTTTCCTCTTCTCTCCCCCCCCCCACCTAATCTCAGGTTTTTTGTTTTCTTTATTTCCTTTACCACTCTTTCCTTCTTTCACACTCTTCCAGATTGTGCAACGTTTCCTCTTTCCTTCCTGGTCCTTTTGTCTCCTGCTTTTACAGAGGTCAGCACAAAAGGAGGAGGAGGATTTCTATATGGTAAATGCTTCAAAGTGGGGACTTCATCTGTGGTATGTCACAAATGGGACCTGCACCCAATTGTTGCAGTGTGTTCTGCTGCTTCTGTTTAGAGTTCCAGCCAGCTCTTCCCTCCAAGTGCATTACACAAGCACGCACACACAGAGACACGGGGACGCCCCATTCCATAATGATAATTTTATTCTTTATACCCCACACAACTGACTGGGTTGCCCCAGCCGCTCTGGGCGGCATCCATCATGTATAAAAACATAATAAAACACTAGATGTTTTTAAAAAAACACCCTTCAGTGTACAAGATTGCCTTCAGACGGCTTGGGAGTCGGAGAACTCCATACCCCCCAACATTTCTCCTTTGAAAATAGGGACACCCTAAGGAAAAGAGATTAACAGTAATCCTTCAAGTGGTTTGGCTATGCGTTGGTTAATGGGTTAATTGGTGAGCTATGAGGTAAAGGGGAGGGTCAGATGCCTTGTCAATCAAAGAATGCCTTGTCAACCAACCAGAGGCAGCTTTGCAAACCCAGCAGCCTTGTCAACCAACCAGAAGCCGTTTGTCAATGCCAGCAGCCTTGTCAACCAATCAGAGGGAGCATTTTCACTCCCAGCAGTAGGTATAAAACCAGCAGGCCAATGGCCTGCGCTCAGGCCAATGGCCTGCGCTCAGGCCAATGGCCTGCGCTCTCTTTTCCCTCTGGATTTGACTTTTCCTCTTCTCTCCCCCCCCCCACCTAATCTCAGGTTTTTTGTTTTCTTTATTTCCTTTACCACTCTTTCCTTCTTTCACACTCTTCCAGATTGTGCAACGTTTCCTCTTTCCTTCCTGGTCCTTTTGTCTCCTGCTTTTACAGAGGTCAGCACAAAAGGAGGAGGAGGATTTCTATATGGTAAATGCTTCAAAGTGGGGACTTCATCTGTGGTATGTCACAAATGGGACCTGCACCCAATTGTTGCAGTGTGTTCTGCTGCTTCTGTTTAGAGTTCCAGCCAGCTCTTCCCTCCAAGTGCATTACACAAGCACGCACACACAGAGACACGGGGACGCCCCATTCCATAATGATAATTTTATTCTTTATACCCCACACAACTGACTGGGTTGCCCCAGCCGCTCTGGGCGGCATCCATCATGTATAAAAACATAATAAAACACTAGATGTTTTTAAAAAAACACCCTTCAGTGTACAAGATTGCCTTCAGACGGCTTGGGAGTCGGAGAACTCCATACCCCCCAACATTTCTCCTTTGAAAATAGGGACACCCTAAGGAAAAGAGATTAACAGTAATCCTTCAAGTGGTTTGGCTATGCGTTGGTTAATGGGTTAATTGGTGAGCTATGAGGTAAAGGGGAGGGTCAGATGCCTTGTCAATCAAAGAATGCCTTGTCAACCAACCAGAGGCAGCTTTGCAAACCCAGCAGCCTTGTCAACCAACCAGAAGCCGTTTGTCAATGCCAGCAGCCTTGTCAACCAATCAGAGGGAGCATTTTCACTCCCAGCAGTAGGTATAAAACCAGCAGGCCAATGGCCTGCGCTCAGGCCAATGGCCTGCGCTCTCCTTTCCCTCTGGATTTGACTTTTCCTCTTCTCTCCCCCCCCCCCACCTAATCTCAGGTTTTTTGTTTTCTTTATTTCCTTTACCACTCTTTCCTTCTTTCACACTCTTCCAGATTGTGCAACGTTTCCTCTTTCCTTCCTGGTCCTTTTGTCTCCTGCTTTTACAGAGGTCAGCACAAAAGGAGGAGGAGGATTTCTATATGGTAAATGTTTCAAAGTGGGGACTTCATCTGTGGTATGTCACAAATGGGACCTGCACCCAATTGTTGCAGTGTGTTCTGCTGCTTCTGTTTAGAGTTCCAGCCAGCTCTTCCCTCCAAGTGCATTACACAAGCACGCACACACAGAGACACGGGGACGCCCCATTCCATAATGATAATTTTATTCTTTATACCCCACACAACTGACTGGGTTGCCCCAGCCGCTCTGGGCGGCATCCATCATGTATAAAAACATAATAAAACACTAGATGTTTTTAAAAAAACACCCTTCAGTGTACAAGATTGCCTTCAGACGGCTTGGGAGTCGGAGAACTCCATACCCCCCAACATTTCTCCTTTGAAAATAGGGACACCCTAAGGAAAAGAGATTAACAGTAATCCTTCAAGTGGTTTGGCTATGCGTTGGTTAATGGGTTAATTGGTGAGCTATGAGGTAAAGGGGAGGGTCAGATGCCTTGTCAATCAAAGAATGCCTTGTCAACCAACCAGAGGCAGCTTTGCAAACCCAGCAGCCTTGTCAACCAACCAGAAGCCGTTTGTCAATGCCAGCAGCCTTGTCAACCAATCAGAGGGAGCATTTTCACTCCCAGCAGTAGGTATAAAACCAGCAGGCCAATGGCCTGCGCTCTCTTTTCCCTCTGGATTTGACTTTTCCTCTTCTCTCCCCCCCCCCACCTAATCTCAGGTTTTTTGTTTTCTTTATTTCCTTTACCACTCTTTCCTTCTTTCACACTCTTCCAGATTGTGCAACGTTTCCTCTTTCCTTCCTGGTCCTTTTGTCTCCTGCTTTTACAGAGGTCAGCACAAAAGGAGGAGGAGGATTTCTATATGGTAAATGCTTCAAAGTGGGGACTTCATCTGTGGTATGTCACAAATGGGACCTGCACCCAATTGTTGCAGTGTGTTCTGCTGCTTCTGTTTAGAGTTCCAGCCAGCTCTTCCCTCCAAGTGCATTACACAAGCACGCACACACAGAGACACGGGGACGCCCCATTCCATAATGATAATTTTATTCTTTATACCCCACACAACTGACTGGGTTGCCCCAGCCGCTCTGGGCGGCATCCATCATGTATAAAAACATAATAAAACACTAGATGTTTTTAAAAAAACACCCTTCAGTGTACAAGATTGCCTTCAGACGGCTTGGGAGTCGGAGAACTCCATACCCCCCAACATTTCTCCTTTGAAAATAGGGACACCCTAAGGAAAAGAGATTAACAGTAATCCTTCAAGTGGTTTGGCTATGCGTTGGTTAATGGGTTAATTGGTGAGCTATGAGGTAAAGGGGAGGGTCAGATGCCTTGTCAATCAAAGAATGCCTTGTCAACCAACCAGAGGCAGCTTTGCAAACCCAGCAGCCTTGTCAACCAACCAGAAGCCGTTTGTCAATGCCAGCAGCCTTGTCAACCAATCAGAGGGAGCATTTTCACTCCCAGCAGTAGGTATAAAACCAGCAGGCCAATGGCCTGCGCTCAGGCCAATGGCCTGCGCTCTCCTTTCCCTCTGGATTTGACTTTTCCTCTTCTCTCCCCCCCCCCACCTAATCTCAGGTTTTTTGTTTTCTTTATTTCCTTTACCACTCTTTCCTTCTTTCACACTCTTCCAGATTGTGCAACGTTTCCTCTTTCCTTCCTGGTCCTTTTGTCTCCTGCTTTTACAGAGGTCAGCACAAAAGGAGGAGGAGGATTTCTATATGGTAAATGTTTCAAAGTGGGGACTTCATCTGTGGTATGTCACAAATGGGACCTGCACCCAATTGTTGCAGTGTGTTCTGCTGCTTCTGTTTAGAGTTCCAGCCAGCTCTTCCCTCCAAGTGCATTACACAAGCACGCACACACAGAGACACGGGGACGCCCCATTCCATAATGATAATTTTATTCTTTATACCCCACACAACTGACTGGGTTGCCCCAGCCGCTCTGGGCGGCATCCATCATGTATAAAAACATAATAAAACACTAGATGTTTTTAAAAAAACACCCTTCAGTGTACAAGATTGCCTTCAGACGGCTTGGGAGTCGGAGAACTCCATACCCCCCAACATTTCTCCTTTGAAAATAGGGACACCCTAAGGAAAAGAGATTAACAGTAATCCTTCAAGTGGTTTGGCTATGCGTTGGTTAATGGGTTAATTGGTGAGCTATGAGGTAAAGGGGAGGGTCAGATGCCTTGTCAATCAAAGAATGCCTTGTCAACCAACCAGAGGCAGCTTTGCAAACCCAGCAGCCTTGTCAACCAACCAGAAGCCGTTTGTCAATGCCAGCAGCCTTGTCAACCAATCAGAGGGAGCATTTTCACTCCCAGCAGTAGGTATAAAACCAGCAGGCCCGGCCTGCGCTCAGGCCAATGGCCTGCGCTCAGGCCAATGGCCTGCGCTCAGGCCAATGGCCTGCGCTCAGGCCAATGGCCTGCGCTCAGGCCAATGGCCTGCGCTCAGGCCAATGGCCTGCGCTCAGGCCAATGGCCTGCGCTCAGGCCAATGGCCTGCGCTCAGGCCAATGGCCTGCGCTCAGGCCAATGGCCTGCGCTCAGGCCAATGGCCTGCGCTCAGGCCAATGGCCTGCGCTCAGGCCAATGGCCTGCGCTCAGGCCAATGGCCTGCGCTCAGGCCAATGGCCTGCGCTCAGGCCAATGGCCTGCGCTCAGGCCAATGGCCTGCGCTCAGGCCAATGGCCTGCGCTCTCTTTTCCCTCTGGATTTGACTTTTCCTCTTCTCTCCCCCCCCCCACCTAATCTCAGGTTTTTTGTTTTCTTTATTTCCTTTACCACTCTTTCCTTCTTTCACACTCTTCCAGATTGTGCAACGTTTCCTCTTTCCTTCCTGGTCCTTTTGTCTCCTGCTTTTACAGAGGTCAGCACAAAAGGAGGAGGAGGATTTCTATATGGTAAATGCTTCAAAGTGGGGACTTCATCTGTGGTATGTCACAAATGGGACCTGCACCCAATTGTTGCAGTGTGTTCTGCTGCTTCTGTTTAGAGTTCCAGCCAGCTCTTCCCTCCAAGTGCATTACACAAGCACGCACACACAGAGACACGGGGACGCCCCATTCCATAATGATAATTTTATTCTTTATACCCCACACAACTGACTGGGTTGCCCCAGCCGCTCTGGGCGGCATCCATCATGTATAAAAACATAATAAAACACTAGATGTTTTTAAAAAAACACCCTTCAGTGTACAAGATTGCCTTCAGACGGCTTGGGAGTCGGAGAACTCCATACCCCCCAACATTTCTCCTTTGAAAATAGGGACACCCTAAGGAAAAGAGATTAACAGTAATCCTTCAAGTGGTTTGGCTATGCGTTGGTTAATGGGTTAATTGGTGAGCTATGAGGTAAAGGGGAGGGTCAGATGCCTTGTCAATCAAAGAATGCCTTGTCAACCAACCAGAGGCAGCTTTGCAAACCCAGCAGCCTTGTCAACCAACCAGAAGCCGTTTGTCAATGCCAGCAGCCTTGTCAACCAATCAGAGGGAGCATTTTCACTCCCAGCAGTAGGTATAAAACCAGCAGGCCAATGGCCTGCGCTCAGGCCAATGGCCTGCGCTCAGGCCAATGGCCTGCGCTCTCTTTTCCCTCTGGATTTGACTTTTCCTCTTCTCTCCCCCCCCCCACCTAATCTCAGGTTTTTTGTTTTCTTTATTTCCTTTACCACTCTTTCCTTCTTTCACACTCTTCCAGATTGTGCAACGTTTCCTCTTTCCTTCCTGGTCCTTTTGTCTCCTGCTTTTACAGAGGTCAGCACAAAAGGAGGAGGAGGATTTCTATATGGTAAATGCTTCAAAGTGGGGACTTCATCTGTGGTATGTCACAAATGGGACCTGCACCCAATTGTTGCAGTGTGTTCTGCTGCTTCTGTTTAGAGTTCCAGCCAGCTCTTCCCTCCAAGTGCATTACACAAGCACGCACACACAGAGACACGGGGACGCCCCATTCCATAATGATAATTTTATTCTTTATACCCCACACAACTGACTGGGTTGCCCCAGCCGCTCTGGGCGGCATCCATCATGTATAAAAACATAATAAAACACTAGATGTTTTTAAAAAAACACCCTTCAGTGTACAAGATTGCCTTCAGACGGCTTGGGAGTCGGAGAACTCCATACC
This sequence comes from Podarcis muralis, assembly GCF_964188315.1. Taxonomy (NCBI): domain Eukaryota; kingdom Metazoa; phylum Chordata; class Lepidosauria; order Squamata; family Lacertidae; genus Podarcis; species Podarcis muralis. The sequence goes on along the minus strand of NC_135667.1, from coordinate 43,654,171 downwards.
CCCCAACATTTCTCCTTTGAAAATAGGGACACCCTAAGGAAAAGAGATTAACAGTAATCCTTCAAGTGGTTTGGCTATGCGTTGGTTAATGGGTTAATTGGTGAGCTATGAGGTAAAGGGGAGGGTCAGATGCCTTGTCAATCAAAGAATGCCTTGTCAACCAACCAGAGGCAGCTTTGCAAACCCAGCAGCCTTGTCAACCAACCAGAAGCCGTTTGTCAATGCCAGCAGCCTTGTCAACCAATCAGAGGGAGCATTTTCACTCCCAGCAGTAGGTATAAAACCAGCAGGCCAATGGCCTGCGCTCAGGCCAATGGCCTGCGCTCTCCTTTCCCTCTGGATTTGACTTTTCCTCTTCTCTCCCCCCCCCCCACCTAATCTCAGGTTTTTTGTTTTCTTTATTTCCTTTACCACTCTTTCCTTCTTTCACACTCTTCCAGATTGTGCAACGTTTCCTCTTTCCTTCCTGGTCCTTTTGTCTCCTGCTTTTACAGAGGTCAGCACAAAAGGAGGAGGAGGATTTCTATATGGTAAATGTTTCAAAGTGGGGACTTCATCTGTGGTATGTCACAAATGGGACCTGCACCCAATTGTTGCAGTGTGTTCTGCTGCTTCTGTTTAGAGTTCCAGCCAGCTCTTCCCTCCAAGTGCATTACACAAGCACGCACACACAGAGACACGGGGACGCCCCATTCCATAATGATAATTTTATTCTTTATACCCCACACAACTGACTGGGTTGCCCCAGCCGCTCTGGGCGGCATCCATCATGTATAAAAACATAATAAAACACTAGATGTTTTTAAAAAAACACCCTTCAGTGTACAAGATTGCCTTCAGACGGCTTGGGAGTCGGAGAACTCCATACCCCCCAACATTTCTCCTTTGAAAATAGGGACACCCTAAGGAAAAGAGATTAACAGTAATCCTTCAAGTGGTTTGGCTATGCGTTGGTTAATGGGTTAATTGGTGAGCTATGAGGTAAAGGGGAGGGTCAGATGCCTTGTCAATCAAAGAATGCCTTGTCAACCAACCAGAGGCAGCTTTGCAAACCCAGCAGCCTTGTCAACCAACCAGAAGCCGTTTGTCAATGCCAGCAGCCTTGTCAACCAATCAGAGGGAGCATTTTCACTCCCAGCAGTAGGTATAAAACCAGCAGGCCCGGCCTGCGCTCAGGCCAATGGCCTGCGCTCAGGCCAATGGCCTGCGCTCAGGCCAATGGCCTGCGCTCAGGCCAATGGCCTGCGCTCAGGCCAATGGCCTGCGCTCAGGCCAATGGCCTGCGCTCAGGCCAATGGCCTGCGCTCAGGCCAATGGCCTGCGCTCAGGCCAATGGCCTGCGCTCAGGCCAATGGCCTGCGCTCAGGCCAATGGCCTGCGCTCAGGCCAATGGCCTGCGCTCAGGCCAATGGCCTGCGCTCAGGCCAATGGCCTGCGCTCAGGCCAATGGCCTGCGCTCAGGCCAATGGCCTGCGCTCAGGCCAATGGCCTGCGCTCAGGCCAATGGCCTGCGCTCTCCTTTCCCTCTGGATTTGACTTTTCCTCTTCTCTCCCCCCCCCCCACCTAATCTCAGGTTTTTTGTTTTCTTTATTTCCTTTACCACTCTTTCCTTCTTTCACACTCTTCCAGATTGTGCAACGTTTCCTCTTTCCTTCCTGGTCCTTTTGTCTCCTGCTTTTACAGAGGTCAGCACAAAAGGAGGAGGAGGATTTCTATATGGTAAATGTTTCAAAGTGGGGACTTCATCTGTGGTATGTCACAAATGGGACCTGCACCCAATTGTTGCAGTGTGTTCTGCTGCTTCTGTTTAGAGTTCCAGCCAGCTCTTCCCTCCAAGTGCATTACACAAGCACGCACACACAGAGACACGGGGACGCCCCATTCCATAATGATAATTTTATTCTTTATACCCCACACAACTGACTGGGTTGCCCCAGCCGCTCTGGGCGGCATCCATCATGTATAAAAACATAATAAAACACTAGATGTTTTTAAAAAAACACCCTTCAGTGTACAAGATTGCCTTCAGACGGCTTGGGAGTCGGAGAACTCCATACCCCCCAACATTTCTCCTTTGAAAATAGGGACACCCTAAGGAAAAGAGATTAACAGTAATCCTTCAAGTGGTTTGGCTATGCGTTGGTTAATGGGTTAATTGGTGAGCTATGAGGTAAAGGGGAGGGTCAGATGCCTTGTCAATCAAAGAATGCCTTGTCAACCAACCAGAGGCAGCTTTGCAAACCCAGCAGCCTTGTCAACCAACCAGAAGCCGTTTGTCAATGCCAGCAGCCTTGTCAACCAATCAGAGGGAGCATTTTCACTCCCAGCAGTAGGTATAAAACCAGCAGGCCAATGGCCTGCGCTCAGGCCAATGGCCTGCGCTCAGGCCAATGGCCTGCGCTCAGGCCAATGGCCTGCGCTCTCTTTTCCCTCTGGATTTGACTTTTCCTCTTCTCTCCCCCCCCCCCACCTAATCTCAGGTTTTTTGTTTTCTTTATTTCCTTTACCACTCTTTCCTTCTTTCACACTCTTCCAGATTGTGCAACGTTTCCTCTTTCCTTCCTGGTCCTTTTGTCTCCTGCTTTTACAGAGGTCAGCACAAAAGGAGGAGGAGGATTTCTATATGGTAAATGCTTCAAAGTGGGGACTTCATCTGTGGTATGTCACAAATGGGACCTGCACCCAATTGTTGCAGTGTGTTCTGCTGCTTTTGTTTAGAGTTCCAGCCAGCTCTTCCCTCCAAGTGCATTACACAAGCACGCACACACAGAGACACGGGGACGCCCCATTCCATAATGATAATTTTATTCTTTATACCCCACACAACTGACTGGGTTGCCCCAGCCGCTCTGGGCGGCATCCATCATGTATAAAAACATAATAAAACACTAGATGTTTTTAAAAAAACACCCTTCAGTGTACAAGATTGCCTTCAGACGGCTTGGGAGTCGGAGAACTCCATACCCCCCAACATTTCTCCTTTGAAAATAGGGACACCCTAAGGAAAAGAGATTAACAGTAATCCTTCAAGTGGTTTGGCTATGCGTTGGTTAATGGGTTAATTGGTGAGCTATGAGGTAAAGGGGAGGGTCAGATGCCTTGTCAATCAAAGAATGCCTTGTCAACCAACCAGAGGCAGCTTTGCAAACCCAGCAGCCTTGTCAACCAACCAGAAGCCGTTTGTCAATGCCAGCAGCCTTGTCAACCAATCAGAGGGAGCATTTTCACTCCCAGCAGTAGGTATAAAACCAGCAGGCCAATGGCCTGCGCTCAGGCCAATGGCCTGCGCTCTCTTTTCCCTCTGGATTTGACTTTTCCTCTTCTCTCCCCCCCCCCCACCTAATCTCAGGTTTTTTGTTTTCTTTATTTCCTTTACCACTCTTTCCTTCTTTCACACTCTTCCAGATTGTGCAACGTTTCCTCTTTCCTTCCTGGTCCTTTTGTCTCCTGCTTTTACAGAGGTCAGCACAAAAGGAGGAGGAGGATTTCTATATGGTAAATGCTTCAAAGTGGGGACTTCATCTGTGGTATGTCACAAATGGGACCTGCACCCAATTGTTGCAGTGTGTTCTGCTGCTTCTGTTTAGAGTTCCAGCCAGCTCTTCCCTCCAAGTGCATTACACAAGCACGCACACACAGAGACACGGGGACGCCCCATTCCATAATGATAATTTTATTCTTTATACCCCACACAACTGACTGGGTTGCCCCAGCCGCTCTGGGCGGCATCCATCATGTATAAAAACATAATAAAACACTAGATGTTTTTAAAAAAACACCCTTCAGTGTACAAGATTGCCTTCAGACGGCTTGGGAGTCGGAGAACTCCATACCCCCCAACATTTCTCCTTTGAAAATAGGGACACCCTAAGGAAAAGAGATTAACAGTAATCCTTCAAGTGGTTTGGCTATGCGTTGGTTAATGGGTTAATTGGTGAGCTATGAGGTAAAGGGGAGGGTCAGATGCCTTGTCAATCAAAGAATGCCTTGTCAACCAACCAGAGGCAGCTTTGCAAACCCAGCAGCCTTGTCAACCAACCAGAAGCCGTTTGTCAATGCCAGCAGCCTTGTCAACCAATCAGAGGGAGCATTTTCACTCCCAGCAGTAGGTATAAAACCAGCAGGCCAATGGCCTGCGCTCAGGCCAATGGCCTGCGCTCAGGCCAATGGCCTGCGCTCTCTTTTCCCTCTGGATTTGACTTTTCCTCTTCTCTCCCCCCCCCCCACCTAATCTCAGGTTTTTTGTTTTCTTTATTTCCTTTACCACTCTTTCCTTCTTTCACACTCTTCCAGATTGTGCAACGTTTCCTCTTTCCTTCCTGGTCCTTTTGTCTCCTGCTTTTACAGAGGTCAGCACAAAAGGAGGAGGAGGATTTCTATATGGTAAATGTTTCAAAGTGGGGACTTCATCTGTGGTATGTCACAAATGGGACCTGCACCCAATTGTTGCAGTGTGTTCTGCTGCTTCTGTTTAGAGTTCCAGCCAGCTCTTCCCTCCAAGTGCATTACACAAGCACGCACACACAGAGACACGGGGACGCCCCATTCCATAATGATAATTTTATTCTTTATACCCCACACAACTGACTGGGTTGCCCCAGCCGCTCTGGGCGGCATCCATCATGTATAAAAACATAATAAAACACTAGATGTTTTTAAAAAAACACCCTTCAGTGTACAAGATTGCCTTCAGACGGCTTGGGAGTCGGAGAACTCCATACCCCCCAACATTTCTCCTTTGAAAATAGGGACACCCTAAGGAAAAGAGATTAACAGTAATCCTTCAAGTGGTTTGGCTATGCGTTGGTTAATGGGTTAATTGGTGAGCTATGAGGTAAAGGGGAGGGTCAGATGCCTTGTCAATCAAAGAATGCCTTGTCAACCAACCAGAGGCAGCTTTGCAAACCCAGCAGCCTTGTCAACCAACCAGAAGCCGTTTGTCAATGCCAGCAGCCTTGTCAACCAATCAGAGGGAGCATTTTCACTCCCAGCAGTAGGTATAAAACCAGCAGGCCAATGGCCTGCGCTCAGGCCAATGGCCTGCGCTCTCCTTTCCCTCTGGATTTGACTTTTCCTCTTCTCTCCCCCCCCCCACCTAATCTCAGGTTTTTTGTTTTCTTTATTTCCTTTACCACTCTTTCCTTCTTTCACACTCTTCCAGATTGTGCAACGTTTCCTCTTTCCTTCCTGGTCCTTTTGTCTCCTGCTTTTACAGAGGTCAGCACAAAAGGAGGAGGAGGATTTCTATATGGTAAATGTTTCAAAGTGGGGACTTCATCTGTGGTATGTCACAAATGGGACCTGCACCCAATTGTTGCAGTGTGTTCTGCTGCTTCTGTTTAGAGTTCCAGCCAGCTCTTCCCTCCAAGTGCATTACACAAGCACGCACACACAGAGACACGGGGACGCCCCATTCCATAATGATAATTTTATTCTTTATACCCCACACAACTGACTGGGTTGCCCCAGCCGCTCTGGGCGGCATCCATCATGTATAAAAACATAATAAAACACTAGATGTTTTTAAAAAAACACCCTTCAGTGTACAAGATTGCCTTCAGACGGCTTGGGAGTCGGAGAACTCCATACCCCCCAACATTTCTCCTTTGAAAATAGGGACACCCTAAGGAAAAGAGATTAACAGTAATCCTTCAAGTGGTTTGGCTATGCGTTGGTTAATGGGTTAATTGGTGAGCTATGAGGTAAAGGGGAGGGTCAGATGCCTTGTCAATCAAAGAATGCCTTGTCAACCAACCAGAGGCAGCTTTGCAAACCCAGCAGCCTTGTCAACCAACCAGAAGCCGTTTGTCAATGCCAGCAGCCTTGTCAACCAATCAGAGGGAGCATTTTCACTCCCAGCAGTAGGTATAAAACCAGCAGGCCCGGCCTGCGCTCAGGCCAATGGCCTGCGCTCAGGCCAATGGCCTGCGCTCAGGCCAATGGCCTGCGCTCAGGCCAATGGCCTGCGCTCAGGCCAATGGCCTGCGCTCAGGCCAATGGCCTGCGCTCAGGCCAATGGCCTGCGCTCAGGCCAATGGCCTGCGCTCAGGCCAATGGCCTGCGCTCAGGCCAATGGCCTGCGCTCAGGCCAATGGCCTGCGCTCAGGCCAATGGCCTGCGCTCAGGCCAATGGCCTGCGCTCAGGCCAATGGCCTGCGCTCAGGCCAATGGCCTGCGCTCAGGCCAATGGCCTGCGCTCAGGCCAATGGCCTGCGCTCAGGCCAATGGCCTGCGCTCAGGCCAATGGCCTGCGCTCAGGCCAATGGCCTGCGCTCTCTTTTCCCTCTGGATTTGACTTTTCCTCTTCTCTCCCCCCCCCCCCACCTAATCTCAGGTTTTTTGTTTTCTTTATTTCCTTTACCACTCTTTCCTTCTTTCACACTCTTCCAGATTGTGCAACGTTTCCTCTTTCCTTCCTGGTCCTTTTGTCTCCTGCTTTTACAGAGGTCAGCACAAAAGGAGGAGGAGGATTTCTATATGGTAAATGCTTCAAAGTGGGGACTTCATCTGTGGTATGTCACAAATGGGACCTGCACCCAATTGTTGCAGTGTGTTCTGCTGCTTCTGTTTAGAGTTCCAGCCAGCTCTTCCCTCCAAGTGCATTACACAAGCACGCACACACAGAGACACGGGGACGCCCCATTCCATAATGATAATTTTATTCTTTATACCCCACACAACTGACTGGGTTGCCCCAGCCGCTCTGGGCGGCATCCATCATGTATAAAAACATAATAAAACACTAGATGTTTTTAAAAAAACACCCTTCAGTGTACAAGATTGCCTTCAGACGGCTTGGGAGTCGGAGAACTCCATACCCCCCAACATTTCTCCTTTGAAAATAGGGACACCCTAAGGAAAAGAGATTAACAGTAATCCTTCAAGTGGTTTGGCTATGCGTTGGTTAATGGGTTAATTGGTGAGCTATGAGGTAAAGGGGAGGGTCAGATGCCTTGTCAATCAAAGAATGCCTTGTCAACCAACCAGAGGCAGCTTTGCAAACCCAGCAGCCTTGTCAACCAACCAGAAGCCGTTTGTCAATGCCAGCAGCCTTGTCAACCAATCAGAGGGAGCATTTTCACTCCCAGCAGTAGGTATAAAACCAGCAGGCCAATGGCCTGCGCTCAGGCCAATGGCCTGCGCTCAGGCCAATGGCCTGCGCTCTCTTTTCCCTCTGGATTTGACTTTTCCTCTTCTCTCCCCCCCCCCCCACCTAATCTCAGGTTTTTTGTTTTCTTTATTTCCTTTACCACTCTTTCCTTCTTTCACACTCTTCCAGATTGTGCAACGTTTCCTCTTTCCTTCCTGGTCCTTTTGTCTCCTGCTTTTACAGAGGTCAGCACAAAAGGAGGAGGAGGATTTCTATATGGTAAATGCTTCAAAGTGGGGACTTCATCTGTGGTATGTCACAAATGGGACCTGCACCCAATTGTTGCAGTGTGTTCTGCTGCTTCTGTTTAGAGTTCCAGCCAGCTCTTCCCTCCAAGTGCATTACACAAGCACGCACACACAGAGACACGGGGACGCCCCATTCCATAATGATAATTTTATTCTTTATACCCCACACAACTGACTGGGTTTGCCCCAGCCGCTCTGGGCGGCATCCATCATGTATAAAAACATAATAAAACACTAGATGTTTTTAAAAAAACACCCTTCAGTGTACAAGATTGCCTTCAGACGGCTTGGGAGTCGGAGAACTCCATACCCCCCAACATTTCTCCTTTGAAAATAGGGACACCCTAAGGAAAAGAGATTAACAGTAATCCTTCAAGTGGTTTGGCTATGCGTTGGTTAATGGGTTAATTGGTGAGCTATGAGGTAAAGGGGAGGGTCAGATGCCTTGTCAATCAAAGAATGCCTTGTCAACCAACCAGAGGCAGCTTTGCAAACCCAGCAGCCTTGTCAACCAACCAGAAGCCGTTTGTCAATGCCAGCAGCCTTGTCAACCAATCAGAGGGAGCATTTTCACTCCCAGCAGTAGGTATAAAACCAGCAGGCCAATGGCCTGCGCTCAGGCCAATGGCCTGCGCTCTCTTTTCCCTCTGGATTTGACTTTTCCTCTTCTCTCCCCCCCCCCCACCTAATCTCAGGTTTTTTGTTTTCTTTATTTCCTTTACCACTCTTTCCTTCTTTCACACTCTTCCAGATTGTGCAACGTTTCCTCTTTCCTTCCTGGTCCTTTTGTCTCCTGCTTTTACAGAGGTCAGCACAAAAGGAGGAGGAGGATTTCTATATGGTAAATGCTTCAAAGTGGGGACTTCATCTGTGGTATGTCACAAATGGGACCTGCACCCAATTGTTGCAGTGTGTTCTGCTGCTTCTGTTTAGAGTTCCAGCCAGCTCTTCCCTCCAAGTGCATTACACAAGCACGCACACACAGAGACACGGGGACGCCCCATTCCATAATGATAATTTTATTCTTTATACCCCACACAACTGACTGGGTTGCCCCAGCCGCTCTGGGCGGCATCCATCATGTATAAAAACATAATAAAACACTAGATGTTTTTAAAAAAACACCCTTCAGTGTACAAGATTGCCTTCAGACGGCTTGGGAGTCGGAGAACTCCATACCCCCCAACATTTCTCCTTTGAAAATAGGGACACCCTAAGGAAAAGAGATTAACAGTAATCCTTCAAGTGGTTTGGCTATGCGTTGGTTAATGGGTTAATTGGTGAGCTATGAGGTAAAGGGGAGGGTCAGATGCCTTGTCAATCAAAGAATGCCTTGTCAACCAACCAGAGGCAGCTTTGCAAACCCAGCAGCCTTGTCAACCAACCAGAAGCCGTTTGTCAATGCCAGCAGCCTTGTCAACCAATCAGAGGGAGCATTTTCACTCCCAGCAGTAGGTATAAAACCAGCAGGCCAATGGCCTGCGCTCAGGCCAATGGCCTGCGCTCTCTTTTCCCTCTGGATTTGACTTTTCCTCTTCTCTCCCCCCCCCCCACCTAATCTCAGGTTTTTTGTTTTCTTTATTTCCTTTACCACTCTTTCCTTCTTTCACACTCTTCCAGATTGTGCAACGTTTCCTCTTTCTTCCTGGTCCTTTTGTCTCCTGCTTTTACAGAGGTCAGCACAAAAGGAGGAGGAGGATTTCTATATGGTAAATGCTTCAAAGTGGGGACTTCATCTGTGGTATGTCACAAATGGGACCTGCACCCAATTGTTGCAGTGTGTTCTGCTGCTTCTGTTTAGAGTTCCAGCCAGCTCTTCCCTCCAAGTGCATTACACAAGCACGCACACACAGAGACACGGGGACGCCCCATTCCATAATGATAATTTTATTCTTTATACCCCACACAACTGACTGGGTTGCCCCAGCCGCTCTGGGCGGCATCCATCATGTATAAAAACATAATAAAACACTAGATGTTTTTAAAAAAAAACCCTTCAGTGTACAAGATTGCCTTCAGACGGCTTGGGAGTCGGAGAACTCCATACCCCCCAACATTTCTCCTTTGAAAATAGGGACACCCTAAGGAAAAGAGATTAACAGTAATCCTTCAAGTGGTTTGGCTATGCGTTGGTTAATGGGTTAATTGGTGAGCTATGAGGTAAAGGGGAGGGTCAGATGCCTTGTCAATCAAAGAATGCCTTGTCAACCAACCAGAGGCAGCTTTGCAAACCCAGCAGCCTTGTCAACCAACCAGAAGCCGTTTGTCAATGCCAGCAGCCTTGTCAACCAATCAGAGGGAGCATTTTCACTCCCAGCAGTAGGTATAAAACCAGCAGGCCAATGGCCTGCGCTCAGGCCAATGGCCTGCGCTCTCCTTTCCCTCTGGATTTGACTTTTCCTCTTCTCTCCCCCCCCCCACCTAATCTCAGGTTTTTTGTTTTCTTTATTTCCTTTACCACTCTTTCCTTCTTTCACACTCTTCCAGATTGTGCAACGTTTCCTCTTTCCTTCCTGGTCCTTTTGTCTCCTGCTTTTACAGAGGTCAGCACAAAAGGAGGAGGAGGATTTCTATATGGTAAATGTTTCAAAGTGGGGACTTCATCTGTGGTATGTCACAAATGGGACCTGCACCCAATTGTTGCAGTGTGTTCTGCTGCTTCTGTTTAGAGTTCCAGCCAGCTCTTCCCTCCAAGTGCATTACACAAGCACGCACACACAGAGACACGGGGACGCCCCATTCCATAATGATAATTTTATTCTTTATACCCCACACAACTGACTGGGTTGCCCCAGCCGCTCTGGGCGGCATCCATCATGTATAAAAACATAATAAAACACTAGATGTTTTTAAAAAAACACCCTTCAGTGTACAAGATTGCCTTCAGACGGCTTGGGAGTCGGAGAACTCCATACCCCCCAACATTTCTCCTTTGAAAATAGGGACACCCTAAGGAAAAGAGATTAACAGTAATCCTTCAAGTGGTTTGGCTATGCGTTGGTTAATGGGTTAATTGGTGAGCTATGAGGTAAAGGGGAGGGTCAGATGCCTTGTCAATCAAAGAATGCCTTGTCAACCAACCAGAGGCAGCTTTGCAAACCCAGCAGCCTTGTCAACCAACCAGAAGCCGTTTGTCAATGCCAGCAGCCTTGTCAACCAATCAGAGGGAGCATTTTCACTCCCAGCAGTAGGTATAAAACCAGCAGGCCAATGGCCTGCGCTCAGGCCAATGGCCTGCGCTCAGGCCAATGGCCTGCGCTCTCTTTTCCCTCTGGATTTGACTTTTCCTCTTCTCTCCCCCCCCCCCACCTAATCTCAGGTTTTTTGTTTTCTTTATTTCCTTTACCACTCTTTCCTTCTTTCACACTCTTCCAGATTGTGCAACGTTTCCTCTTTCCTTCCTGGTCCTTTTGTCTCCTGCTTTTACAGAGGTCAGCACAAAAGGAGGAGGAGGATTTCTATATGGTAAATGCTTCAAAGTGGGGACTTCATCTGTGGTATGTCACAAATGGGACCTGCACCCAATTGTTGCAGTGTGTTCTGCTGCTTCTGTTTAGAGTTCCAGCCAGCTCTTCCCTCCAAGTGCATTACACAAGCACGCACACACAGAGACACGGGGACGCCCCATTCCATAATGATAATTTTATTCTTTATACCCCACACAACTGACTGGGTTGCCCCAGCCGCTCTGGGCGGCATCCATCATGTATAAAAACATAATAAAACACTAGATGTTTTTAAAAAAACACCCTTCAGTGTACAAGATTGCCTTCAGACGGCTTGGGAGTCGGAGAACTCCATACCCCCCAACATTTCTCCTTTGAAAATAGGGACACCCTAAGATAAAGAGATTAACAGTAATCCTTCAAGTGGTTTGGCTATGCGTTGGTTAATGGGTTAATTGGTGAGCTATGAGGTAAAGGGGAGGGTCAGATGCCTTGTCAATCAAAGAATGCCTTGTCAACCAACCAGAGGCAGCTTTGCAAACCCAGCAGCCTTGTCAACCAACCAGAAGCCGTTTGTCAATGCCAGCAGCCTTGTCAACCAATCAGAGGGAGCATTTTCACTCCCAGCAGTAGGTATAAAACCAGCAGGCCAATGGCCTGCGCTCAGGCCAATGGCCTGCGCTCAGGCCAATGGCCTGCGCTCTCTTTTCCCTCTGGATTTGACTTTTCCTCTTCTCTCCCCCCCCCCCACCTAATCTCAGGTTTTTTGTTTTCTTTATTTCCTTTACCACTCTTTCCTTCTTTCACACTCTTCCAGATTGTGCAACGTTTCCTCTTTCCTTCCTGGTCCTTTTGTCTCCTGCTTTTACAGAGGTCAGCACAAAAGGAGGAGGAGGATTTCTATATGGTAAATGCTTCAAAGTGGGGACTTCATCTGTGGTATGTCACAAATGGGACCTGCACCCAATTGTTGCAGTGTGTTCTGCTGCTTCTGTTTAGAGTTCCAGCCAGCTCTTCCCTCCAAGTGCATTACACAAGCACGCACACACAGAGACACGGGGACGCCCCATTCCATAATGATAATTTTATTCTTTATACCCCACACAACTGACTGGGTTGCCCCAGCCGCTCTGGGCGGCATCCATCATGTATAAAAACATAATAAAACACTAGATGTTTTTAAAAAAACACCCTTCAGTGTACAAGATTGCCTTCAGACGGCTTGGGAGTCGGAGAACTCCATACCCCCCAACATTTCTCCTTTGAAAATAGGGACACCCTAAGGAAAAGAGATTAACAGTAATCCTTCAAGTGGTTTGGCTATGCGTTGGTTAATGGGTTAATTGGTGAGCTATGAGGTAAAGGGGAGGGTCAGATGCCTTGTCAATCAAAGAATGCCTTGTCAACCAACCAGAGGCAGCTTTGCAAACCCAGCAGCCTTGTCAACCAACCAGAAGCCGTTTGTCAATGCCAGCAGCCTTGTCAACCAATCAGGGAGCATTTTCACTCCCAGCAGTAGGTATAAAACCAGCAGGCCAATGGCCTGCGCTCAGGCCAATGGCCTGCGCTCTCTTTTCCCTCTGGATTTGACTTTTCCTCTTCTCTCCCCCCCCCCACCTAATCTCAGGTTTTTTGTTTTCTTTATTTCCTTTACCACTCTTTCCTTCTTTCACACTCTTCCAGATTGTGCAACGTTTCCTCTTTCCTTCCTGGTCCTTTTGTCTCCTGCTTTTACAGAGGTCAGCACAAAAGGAGGAGGAGGATTTCTATATGGTAAATGCTTCAAAGTGGGGACTTCATCTGTGGTATGTCACAAATGGGACCTGCACCCAATTGTTGCAGTGTGTTCTGCTGCTTCTGTTTAGAGTTCCAGCCAGCTCTTCCCTCCAAGTGCATTACACAAGCACGCACACACAGAGACACGGGGACGCCCCATTCCATAATGATAATTTTATTCTTTATACCCCACACAACTGACTGGGTTGCCCCAGCCGCTCTGGGCGGCATCCATCATGTATAAAAACATAATAAAACACTAGATGTTTTTAAAAAAACACCCTTCAGTGTACAAGATTGCCTTCAGACGGCTTGGGAGTCGGAGAACTCCATACCCCCCAACATTTCTCCTTTGAAAATAGGGACACCCTAAGGAAAAGAGATTAACAGTAATCCTTCAAGTGGTTTGGCTATGCGTTGGTTAATGGGTTAATTGGTGAGCTATGAGGTAAAGGGGAGGGTCAGATGCCTTGTCAATCAAAGAATGCCTTGTCAACCAACCAGAGGCAGCTTTGCAAACCCAGCAGCCTTGTCAACCAACCAGAAGCCGTTTGTCAATGCCAGCAGCCTTGTCAACCAATCAGAGGGAGCATTTTCACTCCCAGCAGTAGGTATAAAACCAGCAGGCCAATGGCCTGCGCTCAGGCCAATGGCCTGCGCTCTCTTTTCCCTCTGGATTTGACTTTTCCTCTTCTCTCCCCCCCCCCCCCCCACCTAATCTCAGGTTTTTTGTTTTCTTTATTTCCTTTACCACTCTTTCCTTCTTTCACACTCTTCCAGATTGTGCAACGTTTCCTCTTTCCTTCCTGGTCCTTTTGTCTCCTGCTTTTACAGAGGTCAGCACAAAAGGAGGAGGAGGATTTCTATATGGTAAATGTTTCAAAGTGGGGACTTCATCTGTGGTATGTCACAAATGGGACCTGCACCCAATTGTTGCAGTGTGTTCTGCTGCTTCTGTTTAGAGTTCCAGCCAGCTCTTCCCTCCAAGTGCATTACACAAGCACGCACACACAGAGACACGGGGACGCCCCATTCCATAATGATAATTTTATTCTTTATACCCCACACAACTGACTGGGTTGCCCCAGCCGCTCTGGGCGGCATCCATCATGTATAAAAACATAATAAAACACTAGATGTTTTTAAAAAAACACCCTTCAGTGTACAAGATTGCCTTCAGACGGCTTGGGAGTCGGAGAACTCCATACCCCCCAACATTTCTCCTTTGAAAATAGGGACACCCTAAGGAAAAGAGATTAACAGTAATCCTTCAAGTGGTTTGGCTATGCGTTGGTTAATGGGTTAATTGGTGAGCTATGAGGTAAAGGGGAGGGTCAGATGCCTTGTCAATCAAAGAATGCCTTGTCAACCAACCAGAGGCAGCTTTGCAAACCCAGCAGCCTTGTCAACCAACCAGAAGCCGTTTGTCAATGCCAGCAGCCTTGTCAACCAATCAGAGGGAGCATTTTCACTCCCAGCAGTAGGTATAAAACCAGCAGGCCAATGGCCTGCGCTCAGGCCAATGGCCTGCGCTCTCTTTTCCCTCTGGATTTGACTTTTCCTCTTCTCTCCCCCCCCCCCCACCTAATCTCAGGTTTTTTGTTTTCTTTATTTCCTTTACCACTCTTTCCTTCTTTCACACTCTTCCAGATTGTGCAACGTTTCCTCTTTCCTTCCTGGTCCTTTTGTCTCCTGCTTTTACAGAGGTCAGCACAAAAGGAGGAGGAGGATTTCTATATGGTAAATGCTTCAAAGTGGGGACTTCATCTGTGGTATGTCACAAATGGGACCTGCACCCAATTGTTGCAGTGTGTTCTGCTGCTTCTGTTTAGAGTTCCAGCCAGCTCTTCCCTCCAAGTGCATTACACAAGCACGCACACACAGAGACACGGGGACGCCCCATTCCATAATGATAATTTTATTCTTTATACCCCACACAACTGACTGGGTTGCCCCAGCCGCTCTGGGCGGCATCCATCATGTATAAAAACATAATAAAACACTAGATGTTTTTAAAAAAACACCCTTCAGTGTACAAGATTGCCTTCAGACGGCTTGGGAGTCGGAGAACTCCATACCCCCCAACATTTCTCCTTTGAAAATAGGGACACCCTAAGGAAAAGAGATTAACAGTAATCCTTCAAGTGGTTTGGCTATGCGTTGGTTAATGGGTTAATTGGTGAGCTATGAGGTAAAGGGGAGGGTCAGATGCCTTGTCAATCAAAGAATGCCTTGTCAACCAACCAGAGGCAGCTTTGCAAACCCAGCAGCCTTGTCAACCAACCAGAAGCCGTTTGTCAATGCCAGCAGCCTTGTCAACCAATCAGAGGGAGCATTTTCACTCCCAGCAGTAGGTATAAAACCAGCAGGCCCGGCCTGCGCTCAGGCCAGTGGCCTGCGCTCAGGCCAGTGGCCTGCGCTCAGGCCAGTGGCCTGCGCTCAGGCCAGTGGCCTGCGCTCAGGCCAGTGGCCTGCGCTCAGGCCAGTGGCCTGCGCTCAGGCCAGTGGCCTGCGCTCAGGCCAGTGGCCTGCGCTCAGGCCAGTGGCCTGCGCTCAGGCCAGTGGCCTGCGCTCAGGCCAGTGGCCTGCGCTCAGGCCAGTGGCCTGCGCTCAGGCCAGTGGCCTGCGCTCAGGCCAGTGGCCTGCGCTCAGGCCAGTGGCCTGCGCTCAGGCCAGTGGCCTGCGCTCAGGCCAGTGGCCTGCGCTCAGGCCAGTGGCCTGCGCTCAGGCCAGTGGCCTGCGCTCAGGCCAGTGGCCTGCGCTCAGGCCAGTGGCCTGCGCTCAGGCCAGTGGCCTGCGCTCAGGCCAGTGGCCTGCGCTCAGGCCAATGGCCTGCGCTCTCTTTTCCCTCTGGATTTGACTTTTCCTCTTCTCTCCCCCCCCCCACCTAATCTCAGGTTTTTTGTTTTCTTTATTTCCTTTACCACTCTTTCCTTCTTTCACACTCTTCCAGATTGTGCAACGTTTCCTCTTTCCTTCCTGGTCCTTTTGTCTCCTGCTTTTACAGAGGTCAGCACAAAAGGAGGAGGAGGATTTCTATATGGTAAATGCTTCAAAGTGGGGACTTCATCTGTGGTATGTCACAAATGGGACCTGCACCCAATTGTTGCAGTGTGTTCTGCTGCTTCTGTTTAGAGTTCCAGCCAGCTCTTCCCTCCAAGTGCATTACACAAGCACGCACACACAGAGACACGGGGACGCCCCATTCCATAATGATAATTTTATTCTTTATACCCCACACAACTGACTGTGTTGCCCCAGCCGCTCTGGGCGGCATCCATCATGTATAAAAACATAATAAAACACTAGATGTTTTTAAAAAAACACCCTTCAGTGTACAAGATTGCCTTCAGACGGCTTGGGAGTCGGAGAACTCCATACCCCCCAACATTTCTCCTTTGAAAATAGGGACACCCTAAGGAAAAGAGATTAACAGTAATCCTTCAAGTGGTTTGGCTATGCGTTGGTTAATGGGTTAATTGGTGAGCTATGAGGTAAAGGGGAGGGTCAGATGCCTTGTCAATCAAAGAATGCCTTGTCAACCAACCAGAGGCAGCTTTGCAAACCCAGCAGCCTTGTCAACCAACCAGAAGCCGTTTGTCAATGCCAGCAGCCTTGTCAACCAATCAGAGGGAGCATTTTCACTCCCAGCAGTAGGTATAAAACCAGCAGGCCAATGGCCTGCGCTCAGGCCAATGGCCTGCGCTCTCTTTTCCCTCTGGATTTGACTTTTCCTCTTCTCTCCCCCCCCCCCACCTAATCTCAGGTTTTTTGTTTTCTTTATTTCCTTTACCACTCTTTCCTTCTTTCACACTCTTCCAGATTGTGCAACGTTTCCTCTTTCCTTCCTGGTCCTTTTGTCTCCTGCTTTTACAGAGGTCAGCACAAAAGGAGGAGGAGGATTTCTATATGGTAAATGCTTCAAAGTGGGGACTTCATCTGTGGTATGTCACAAATGGGACCTGCACCCAATTGTTGCAGTGTGTTCTGCTGCTTCTGTTTAGAGTTCCAGCCAGCTCTTCCCTCCAAGTGCATTACACAAGCACGCACACACAGAGACACGGGGACGCCCCATTCCATAATGATAATTTTATTCTTTATACCCCACACAACTGACTGGGTTGCCCCAGCCGCTCTGGGCGGCATCCATCATGTATAAAAACATAATAAAACACTAGATGTTTTTAAAAAAACACCCTTCAGTGTACAAGATTGCCTTCAGACGGCTTGGGAGTTGGAGAACTCCATACCCCCCAACATTTCTCCTTTGAAAATAGGGACACCCTAAGGAAAAGAGATTAACAGTAATCCTTCAAGTGGTTTGGCTATGCGTTGGTTAATGGGTTAATTGGTGAGCTATGAGGTAAAGGGGAGGGTCAGATGCCTTGTCAATCAAAGAATGCCTTGTCAACCAACCAGAGGCAGCTTTGCAAACCCAGCAGCCTTGTCAACCAACCAGAAGCCGTTTGTCAATGCCAGCAGCCTTGTCAACCAATCAGAGGGAGCATTTTCACTCCCAGCAGTAGGTATAAAACCAGCAGGCCAATGGCCTGCGCTCAGGCCAATGGCCTGCGCTCAGGCCAATGGCCTGCGCTCTCTTTTCCCTCTGGATTTGACTTTTCCTCTTCTCTCCCCCCCCCCCCACCTAATCTCAGGTTTTTTGTTTTCTTTATTTCCTTTACCACTCTTTCCTTCTTTCACACTCTTCCAGATTGTGCAACGTTTCCTCTTTCCTTCCTGGTCCTTTTGTCTCCTGCTTTTACAGAGGTCAGCACAAAAGGAGGAGGAGGATTTCTATATGGTAAATGCTTCAAAGTGGGGACTTCATCTGTGGTATGTCACAAATGGGACCTGCACCCAATTGTTGCAGTGTGTTCTGCTGCTTCTGTTTAGAGTTCCAGCCAGCTCTTCCCTCCAAGTGCATTACACAAGCACGCACACACAGAGACACGGGGACGCCCCATTCCATAATGATAATTTTATTCTTTATACCCCACACAACTGACTGGGTTGCCCCAGCCGCTCTGGGCGGCATCCATCATGTATAAAAACATAATAAAACACTAGATGTTTTTAAAAAAACACCCTTCAGTGTACAAGATTGCCTTCAGACGGCTTGGGAGTCGGAGAACTCCATACCCCCCAACATTTCTCCTTTGAAAATAGGGACACCCTAAGGAAAAGAGATTAACAGTAATCCTTCAAGTGGTTTGGCTATGCGTTGGTTAATGGGTTAATTGGTGAGCTATGAGGTAAAGGGGAGGGTCAGATGCCTTGTCAATCAAAGAATGCCTTGTCAACCAACCAGAGGCAGCTTTGCAAACCCAGCAGCCTTGTCAACCAACCAGAAGCCGTTTGTCAATGCCAGCAGCCTTGTCAACCAATCAGAGGGAGCATTTTCACTCCCAGCAGTAGGTATAAAACCAGCAGGCCCGGCCTGCGCTCAGGCCAATGGCCTGCGCTCAGGCCAATGGCCTGCGCTCAGGCCAATGGCCTGCGCTCAGGCCAATGGCCTGCGCTCAGGCCAATGGCCTGCGCTCAGGCCAATGGCCTGCGCTCAGGCCAATGGCCTGCGCTCAGGCCAATGGCCTGCGCTCAGGCCAATGGCCTGCGCTCAGGCCAATGGCCTGCGCTCAGGCCAATGGCCTGCGCTCAGGCCAATGGCCTGCGCTCAGGCCAATGGCCTGCGCTCAGGCCAATGGCCTGCGCTCAGGCCAATGGCCTGCGCTCAGGCCAATGGCCTGCGCTCAGGCCAATGGCCTGCGCTCAGGCCAATGGCCTGCGCTCAGGCCAATGGCCTGCGCTCAGGCCAATGGCCTGCGCTCAGGCCAATGGCCTGCGCTCAGGCCAATGGCCTGCGCTCAGGCCAATGGCCTGCGCTCAGGCCAATGGCCTGCGCTCAGGCCAATGGCCTGCGCTCTCCTTTCCCTCTGGATTTGACTTTTCCTCTTCTCTCCCCCCCCCCACCTAATCTCAGGTTTTTTGTTTTCTTTATTTCCTTTACCACTCTTTCCTTCTTTCACACTCTTCCAGATTGTGCAACGTTTCCTCTTTCCTTCCTGGTCCTTTTGTCTCCTGCTTTTACAGAGGTCAGCACAAAAGGAGGAGGAGGATTTCTATATGGTAAATGCTTCAAAGTGGGGACTTCATCTGTGGTATGTCACAAATGGGACCTGCACCCAATTGTTGCAGTGTGTTCTGCTGCTTCTGTTTAGAGTTCCAGCCAGCTCTTCCCTCCAAGTGCATTACACAAGCACGCACACACAGAGACACGGGGACGCCCCATTCCATAATGATAATTTTATTCTTTATACCCCACACAACTGACTGGGTTGCCCCAGCCGCTCTGGGCGGCATCCATCATGTATAAAAACATAATAAAACACTAGATGTTTTTAAAAAAACACCCTTCAGTGTACAAGATTGCCTTCAGACGGCTTGGGAGTCGGAGAACTCCATACCCCCCAACATTTCTCCTTTGAAAATAGGGACACCCTAAGGAAAAGAGATTAACAGTAATCCTTCAAGTGGTTTGGCTATGCGTTGGTTAATGGGTTAATTGGTGAGCTATGAGGTAAAGGGGAGGGTCAGATGCCTTGTCAATCAAAGAATGCCTTGTCAACCAACCAGAGGCAGCTTTGCAAACCCAGCAGCCTTGTCAACCAACCAGAAGCCGTTTGTCAATGCCAGCAGCCTTGTCAACCAATCAGAGGGAGCATTTTCACTCCCAGCAGTAGGTATAAAACCAGCAGGCCCGGCCTGCGCTCAGGCCAATGGCCTGCGCTCAGGCCAATGGCCTGCGCTCAGGCCAATGGCCTGCGCTCAGGCCAATGGCCTGCGCTCAGGCCAATGGCCTGCGCTCAGGCCAATGGCCTGCGCTCAGGCCAATGGCCTGCGCTCAGGCCAATGGCCTGCGCTCAGGCCAATGGCCTGCGCTCAGGCCAATGGCCTGCGCTCAGGCCAATGGCCTGCGCTCAGGCCAATGGCCTGCGCTCAGGCCAATGGCCTGCGCTCAGGCCAATGGCCTGCGCTCAGGCCAATGGCCTGCGCTCAGGCCAATGGCCTGCGCTCAGGCCAATGGCCTGCGCTCAGGCCAATGGCCTGCGCTCAGGCCAATGGCCTGCGCTCAGGCCAATGGCCTGCGCTCAGGCCAATGGCCTGCGCTCAGGCCAATGGCCTGCGCTCTCTTTTCCCTCTGGATTTGACTTTTCCTCTTCTCTCCCCCCCCCCACCTAATCTCAGGTTTTTTGTTTTCTTTATTTCCTTTACCACTCTTTCCTTCTTTCACACTCTTCCAGATTGTGCAACGTTTCCTCTTTCCTTCCTGGTCCTTTTGTCTCCTGCTTTTACAGAGGTCAGCACAAAAGGAGGAGGAGGATTTCTATATGGTAAATGCTTCAAAGTGGGGACTTCATCTGTGGTATGTCACAAATGGGACCTGCACCCAATTGTTGCAGTGTGTTCTGCTGCTTCTGTTTAGAGTTCCAGCCAGCTCTTCCCTCCAAGTGCATTACACAAGCACGCACACACAGAGACACGGGGACGCCCCATTCCATAATGATAATTTTATTCTTTATACCCCACACAACTGACTGGGTTGCCCCAGCCGCTCTGGGCGGCATCCATCATGTATAAAAACATAATAAAACACTAGATGTTTTTAAAAAAACACCCTTCAGTGTACAAGATTGCCTTCAGACGGCTTGGGAGTCGGAGAACTCCATACCCCCCAACATTTCTCCTTTGAAAATAGGGACACCCTAAGGAAAAGAGATTAACAGTAATCCTTCAAGTGGTTTGGCTATGCGTTGGTTAATGGGTTAATTGGTGAGCTATGAGGTAAAGGGGAGGGTCAGATGCCTTGTCAATCAAAGAATGCCTTGTCAACCAACCAGAGGCAGCTTTGCAAACCCAGCAGCCTTGTCAACCAACCAGAAGCCGTTTGTCAATGCCAGCAGCCTTGTCAACCAATCAGAGGGAGCATTTTCACTCCCAGCAGTAGGTATAAAACCAGCAGGCCAATGGCCTGCGCTCAGGCCAATGGCCTGCGCTCAGGCCAATGGCCTGCGCTCTCTTTTCCCTCTGGATTTGACTTTTCCTCTTCTCTCCCCCCCCCCCACCTAATCTCAGGTTTTTTGTTTTCTTTATTTCCTTTACCACTCTTTCCTTCTTTCACACTCTTCCAGATTGTGCAACGTTTCCTCTTTCCTTCCTGGTCCTTTTGTCTCCTGCTTTTACAGAGGTCAGCACAAAAGGAGGAGGAGGATTTCTATATGGTAAATGCTTCAAAGTGGGGACTTCATCTGTGGTATGTCACAAATGGGACCTGCACCCAATTGTTGCAGTGTGTTCTGCTGCTTCTGTTTAGAGTTCCAGCCAGCTCTTCCCTCCAAGTGCATTACACAAGCACGCACACACAGAGACACGGGGACGCCCCATTCCATAATGATAATTTTATTCTTTATACCCCACACAACTGACTGGGTTGCCCCAGCCGCTCTGGGCGGCATCCATCATGTATAAAAACATAATAAAACACTAGATGTTTTTAAAAAAACACCCTTCAGTGTACAAGATTGCCTTCAGACGGCTTGGGAGTCGGAGAACTCCATACCCCCCAACATTTCTCCTTTGAAAATAGGGACACCCTAAGGAAAAGAGATTAACAGTAATCCTTCAAGTGGTTTGGCTATGCGTTGGTTAATGGGTTAATTGGTGAGCTATGAGTTAAAGGGGAGGCTATGAGTTAAAGGGGAGGGTCAGATGCCTTGTCAATCAAAGAATGCCTTGTCAACCAACCAGAGGCAGCTTTGCAAACCCAGCAGCCTTGTCAACCAACCAGAAGCCGTTTGTCAATGCCAGCAGCCTTGTCAACCAATCAGAGGGAGCATTTTCACTCCCAGCAGTAGGTATAAAACCAGCAGGCCAATGGCCTGCGCTCAGGCCAATGGCCTGCGCTCTCTTTTCCCTCTGGATTTGACTTTTCCTCTTCTCTCCCCCCCCCCACCTAATCTCAGGTTTTTTGTTTTCTTTATTTCCTTTACCACTCTTTCCTTCTTTCACACTCTTCCAGATTGTGCAACGTTTCCTCTTTCCTTCCTGGTCCTTTTGTCTCCTGCTTTTACAGAGGTCAGCACAAAAGGAGGAGGAGGATTTCTATATGGTAAATGCTTCAAAGTGGGGACTTCATCTGTGGTATGTCACAAATGGGACCTGCACCCAATTGTTGCAGTGTGTTCTGCTGCTTCTGTTTAGAGTTCCAGCCAGCTCTTCCCTCCAAGTGCATTACACAAGCACGCACACACAGAGACACGGGGACGCCCCATTCCATAATGATAATTTTATTCTTTATACCCCACACAACTGACTGGGTTGCCCCAGCCGCTCTGGGCGGCATCCATCATGTATAAAAACATAATAAAACACTAGATGTTTTTAAAAAAACACCCTTCAGTGTACAAGATTGCCTTCAGACGGCTTGGGAGTCGGAGAACTCCATACCCCCCAACATTTCTCCTTTGAAAATAGGGACACCCTAAGGAAAAGAGATTAACAGTAATCCTTCAAGTGGTTTGGCTATGCGTTGGTTAATGGGTTAATTGGTGAGCTATGAGGTAAAGGGGAGGGTCAGATGCCTTGTCAATCAAAGAATGCCTTGTCAACCAACCAGAGGCAGCTTTGCAAACCCAGCAGCCTTGTCAACCAACCAGAAGCCGTTTGTCAATGCCAGCAGCCTTGTCAACCAATCAGAGGGAGCATTTTCACTCCCAGCAGTAGGTATAAAACCAGCAGGCCAATGGCCTGCGCTCAGGCCAATGGCCTGCGCTCTCTTTTCCCTCTGGATTTGACTTTTCCTCTTCTCTCCCCCCCCCCCCCACCTAATCTCAGGTTTTTTGTTTTCTTTATTTCCTTTACCACTCTTTCCTTCTTTCACACTCTTCCAGATTGTGCAACGTTTCCTCTTTCCTTCCTGGTCCTTTTGTCTCCTGCTTTTACAGAGGTCAGCACAAAAGGAGGAGGAGGATTTCTATATGGTAAATGTTTCAAAGTGGGGACTTCATCTGTGGTATGTCACAAATGGGACCTGCACCCAATTGTTGCAGTGTGTTCTGCTGCTTCTGTTTAGAGTTCCAGCCAGCTCTTCCCTCCAAGTGCATTACACAAGCACGCACACACAGAGACACGGGGACGCCCCATTCCATAATGATAATTTTATTCTTTATACCCCACACAACTGACTGGGTTGCCCCAGCCGCTCTGGGCGGCATCCATCATGTATAAAAACATAATAAAACACTAGATGTTTTTAAAAAAACACCCTTCAGTGTACAAGATTGCCTTCAGACGGCTTGGGAGTCGGAGAACTCCATACCCCCCAACATTTCTCCTTTGAAAATAGGGACACCCTAAGGAAAAGAGATTAACAGTAATCCTTCAAGTGGTTTGGCTATGCGTTGGTTAATGGGTTAATTGGTGAGCTATGAGGTAAAGGGGAGGGTCAGATGCCTTGTCAATCAAAGAATGCCTTGTCAACCAACCAGAGGCAGCTTTGCAAACCCAGCAGCCTTGTCAACCAACCAGAAGCCGTTTGTCAATGCCAGCAGCCTTGTCAACCAATCAGAGGGAGCATTTTCACTCCCAGCAGTAGGTATAAAACCAGCAGGCCAATGGCCTGCGCTCAGGCCAATGGCCTGCGCTCTCTTTTCCCTCTGGATTTGACTTTTCCTCTTCTCTCCCCCCCCCCCACCTAATCTCAGGTTTTTTGTTTTCTTTATTTCCTTTACCACTCTTTCCTTCTTTCACACTCTTCCAGATTGTGCAACGTTTCCTCTTTCCTTCCTGGTCCTTTTGTCTCCTGCTTTTACAGAGGTCAGCACAAAAGGAGGAGGAGGATTTCTATATGGTAAATGCTTCAAAGTGGGGACTTCATCTGTGGTATGTCACAAATGGGACCTGCACCCAATTGTTGCAGTGTGTTCTGCTGCTTCTGTTTAGAGTTCCAGCCAGCTCTTCCCTCCAAGTGCATTACACAAGCACGCACACACAGAGACACGGGGACGCCCCATTCCATAATGATAATTTTATTCTTTATACCCCACACAACTGACTGGGTTGCCCCAGCCGCTCTGGGCGGCATCCATCATGTATAAAAACATAATAAAACACTAGATGTTTTTAAAAAAACACCCTTCAGTGTACAAGATTGCCTTCAGACGGCTTGGGAGTCGGAGAACTCCATACCCCCCAACATTTCTCCTTTGAAAATAGGGACACCCTAAGGAAAAGAGATTAACAGTAATCCTTCAAGTGGTTTGGCTATGCGTTGGTTAATGGGTTAATTGGTGAGCTATGAGGTAAAGGGGAGGGTCAGATGCCTTGTCAATCAAAGAATGCCTTGTCAACCAACCAGAGGCAGCTTTGCAAACCCAGCAGCCTTGTCAACCAACCAGAAGCCGTTTGTCAATGCCAGCAGCCTTGTCAACCAATCAGAGGGAGCATTTTCACTCCCAGCAGTAGGTATAAAACCAGCAGGCCCGGCCTGCGCTCAGGCCAATGGCCTGCGCTCAGGCCAATGGCCTGCGCTCAGGCCAATGGCCTGCGCTCAGGCCAATGGCCTGCGCTCAGGCCAATGGCCTGCGCTCAGGCCAATGGCCTGCGCTCAGGCCAATGGCCTGCGCTCAGGCCAATGGCCTGCGCTCAGGCCAATGGCCTGCGCTCAGGCCAATGGCCTGCGCTCAGGCCAATGGCCTGCGCTCAGGCCAATGGCCTGCGCTCAGGCCAATGGCCTGCGCTCAGGCCAATGGCCTGCGCTCAGGCCAATGGCCTGCGCTCAGGCCAATGGCCTGCGCTCAGGCCAATGGCCTGCGCTCAGGCCAATGGCCTGCGCTCAGGCCAATGGCCTGCGCTCTCTTTTCCCTCTGGATTTGACTTTTCCTCTTCTCTCCCCCCCCCCACCTAATCTCAGGTTTTTTGTTTTCTTTATTTCCTTTACCACTCTTTCCTTCTTTCACACTCTTCCAGATTGTGCAACGTTTCCTCTTTCCTTCCTGGTCCTTTTGTCTCCTGCTTTTACAGAGGTCAGCACAAAAGGAGGAGGAGGATTTCTATATGGTAAATGCTTCAAAGTGGGGACTTCATCTGTGGTATGTCACAAATGGGACCTGCACCCAATTGTTGCAGTGTGTTCTGCTGCTTCTGTTTAGAGTTCCAGCCAGCTCTTCCCTCCAAGTGCATTACACAAGCACGCACACACAGAGACACGGGGACGCCCCATTCCATAATGATAATTTTATTCTTTATACCCCACACAACTGACTGTGTTGCCCCAGCCGCTCTGGGCGGCATCCATCATGTATAAAAACATAATAAAACACTAGATGTTTTTAAAAAAACACCCTTCAGTGTACAAGATTGCCTTCAGACGGCTTGGGAGTCGGAGAACTCCATACCCCCCAACATTTCTCCTTTGAAAATAGGGACACCCTAAGGAAAAGAGATTAACAGTAATCCTTCAAGTGGTTTGGCTATGCGTTGGTTAATGGGTTAATTGGTGAGCTATGAGGTAAAGGGGAGGGTCAGATGCCTTGTCAATCAAAGAATGCCTTGTCAACCAACCAGAGGCAGCTTTGCAAACCCAGCAGCCTTGTCAACCAACCAGAAGCCGTTTGTCAATGCCAGCAGCCTTGTCAACCAATCAGAGGGAGCATTTTCACTCCCAGCAGTAGGTATAAAACCAGCAGGCCAATGGCCTGCGCTCAGGCCAATGGCCTGCGCTCTCTTTTCCCTCTGGATTTGACTTTTCCTCTTCTCTCCCCCCCCCCACCTAATCTCAGGTTTTTTGTTTTCTTTATTTCCTTTACCACTCTTTCCTTCTTTCACACTCTTCCAGATTGTGCAACGTTTCCTCTTTCCTTCCTGGTCCTTTTGTCTCCTGCTTTTACAGAGGTCAGCACAAAAGGAGGAGGAGGATTTCTATATGGTAAATGCTTCAAAGTGGGGACTTCATCTGTGGTATGTCACAAATGGGACCTGCACCCAATTGTTGCAGTGTGTTCTGCTGCTTCTGTTTAGAGTTCCAGCCAGCTCTTCCCTCCAAGTGCATTACACAAGCACGCACACACAGAGACACGGGGACGCCCCATTCCATAATGATAATTTTATTCTTTATACCCCACACAACTGACTGGGTTGCCCCAGCCGCTCTGGGCGGCATCCATCATGTATAAAAACATAATAAAACACTAGATGTTTTTAAAAAAACACCCTTCAGTGTACAAGATTGCCTTCAGACGGCTTGGGAGTCGGAGAACTCCATACCCCCCAACATTTCTCCTTTGAAAATAGGGACACCCTAAGGAAAAGAGATTAACAGTAATCCTTCAAGTGGTTTGGCTATGCGTTGGTTAATGGGTTAATTGGTGAGCTATGAGGTAAAGGGGAGGGTCAGATGCCTTGTCAATCAAAGAATGCCTTGTCAACCAACCAGAGGCAGCTTTGCAAACCCAGCAGCCTTGTCAACCAACCAGAAGCCGTTTGTCAATGCCAGCAGCCTTGTCAACCAATCAGAGGGAGCATTTTCACTCCCAGCAGTAGGTATAAAACCAGCAGGCCCGGCCTGCGCTCAGGCCAATGGCCTGCGCTCAGGCCAATGGCCTGCGCTCAGGCCAATGGCCTGCGCTCAGGCCAATGGCCTGCGCTCAGGCCAATGGCCTGCGCTCAGGCCAATGGCCTGCGCTCAGGCCAATGGCCTGCGCTCAGGCCAATGGCCTGCGCTCAGGCCAATGGCCTGCGCTCAGGCCAATGGCCTGCGCTCAGGCCAATGGCCTGCGCTCAGGCCAATGGCCTGCGCTCAGGCCAATGGCCTGCGCTCAGGCCAATGGCCTGCGCTCAGGCCAATGGCCTGCGCTCAGGCCAATGGCCTGCGCTCAGGCCAATGGCCTGCGCTCAGGCCAATGGCCTGCGCTCAGGCCAATGGCCTGCGCTCAGGCCAATGGCCTGCGCTCAGGCCAATGGCCTGCGCTCAGGCCAATGGCCTGCGCTCAGGCCAATGGCCTGCGCTCAGGCCAATGGCCTGCGCTCTCTTTTCCCTCTGGATTTGACTTTTCCTCTTCTCTCCCCCCCCCCCCACCTAATCTCAGGTTTTTTGTTTTCTTTATTTCCTTTACCACTCTTTCCTTCTTTCACACTCTTCCAGATTGTGCAACGTTTCCTCTTTCCTTCCTGGTCCTTTTGTCTCCTGCTTTTACAGAGGTCAGCACAAAAGGAGGAGGAGGATTTCTATATGGTAAATGCTTCAAAGTGGGGAC
Source organism: Podarcis muralis (assembly GCF_964188315.1). Classification (NCBI taxonomy): domain Eukaryota; kingdom Metazoa; phylum Chordata; class Lepidosauria; order Squamata; family Lacertidae; genus Podarcis; species Podarcis muralis. The sequence goes on along the minus strand of NC_135667.1, from coordinate 43,627,244 downwards.
TTCATCTGTGGTATGTCACAAATGGGACCTGCACCCAATTGTTGCAGTGTGTTCTGCTGCTTCTGTTTAGAGTTCCAGCCAGCTCTTCCCTCCAAGTGCATTACACAAGCACGCACACACAGAGACACGGGGACGCCCCATTCCATAATGATAATTTTATTCTTTATACCCCACACAACTGACTGGGTTGCCCCAGCCGCTCTGGGCGGCATCCATCATGTATAAAAACATAATAAAACACTAGATGTTTTTAAAAAAACACCCTTCAGTGTACAAGATTGCCTTCAGACGGCTTGGGAGTCGGAGAACTCCATACCCCCCAACATTTCTCCTTTGAAAATAGGGACACCCTAAGGAAAAGAGATTAACAGTAATCCTTCAAGTGGTTTGGCTATGCGTTGGTTAATGGGTTAATTGGTGAGCTATGAGGTAAAGGGGAGGGTCAGATGCCTTGTCAATCAAAGAATGCCTTGTCAACCAACCAGAGGCAGCTTTGCAAACCCAGCAGCCTTGTCAACCAACCAGAAGCCGTTTGTCAATGCCAGCAGCCTTGTCAACCAATCAGAGGGAGCATTTTCACTCCCAGCAGTAGGTATAAAACCAGCAGGCCCGGCCTGCGCTCAGGCCAATGGCCTGCGCTCAGGCCAATGGCCTGCGCTCAGGCCAATGGCCTGCGCTCAGGCCAATGGCCTGCGCTCAGGCCAATGGCCTGCGCTCAGGCCAATGGCCTGCGCTCAGGCCAATGGCCTGCGCTCAGGCCAATGGCCTGCGCTCAGGCCAATGGCCTGCGCTCAGGCCAATGGCCTGCGCTCAGGCCAATGGCCTGCGCTCAGGCCAATGGCCTGCGCTCAGGCCAATGGCCTGCGCTCAGGCCAATGGCCTGCGCTCAGGCCAATGGCCTGCGCTCAGGCCAATGGCCTGCGCTCAGGCCAATGGCCTGCGCTCAGGCCAATGGCCTGCGCTCAGGCCAATGGCCTGCGCTCAGGCCAATGGCCTGCGCTCAGGCCAATGGCCTGCGCTCAGGCCAATGGCCTGCGCTCAGGCCAATGGCCTGCGCTCTCTTTTCCCTCTGGATTTGACTTTTCCTCTTCTCTCCCCCCCCCCCCACCTAATCTCAGGTTTTTTGTTTTCTTTATTTCCTTTACCACTCTTTCCTTCTTTCACACTCTTCCAGATTGTGCAACGTTTCCTCTTTCCTTCCTGGTCCTTTTGTCTCCTGCTTTTACAGAGGTCAGCACAAAAGGAGGAGGAGGATTTCTATATGGTAAATGCTTCAAAGTGGGGACTTCATCTGTGGTATGTCACAAATGGGACCTGCACCCAATTGTTGCAGTGTGTTCTGCTGCTTCTGTTTAGAGTTCCAGCCAGCTCTTCCCTCCAAGTGCATTACACAAGCACGCACACACAGAGACACGGGGACGCCCCATTCCATAATGATAATTTTATTCTTTATACCCCACACAACTGACTGGGTTGCCCCAGCCGCTCTGGGCGGCATCCATCATGTATAAAAACATAATAAAACACTAGATGTTTTTAAAAAAACACCCTTCAGTGTACAAGATTGCCTTCAGACGGCTTGGGAGTCGGAGAACTCCATACCCCCCAACATTTCTCCTTTGAAAATAGGGACACCCTAAGGAAAAGAGATTAACAGTAATCCTTCAAGTGGTTTGGCTATGCGTTGGTTAATGGGTTAATTGGTGAGCTATGAGGTAAAGGGGAGGGTCAGATGCCTTGTCAATCAAAGAATGCCTTGTCAACCAACCAGAGGCAGCTTTGCAAACCCAGCAGCCTTGTCAACCAACCAGAAGCCGTTTGTCAATGCCAGCAGCCTTGTCAACCAATCAGAGGGAGCATTTTCACTCCCAGCAGTAGGTATAAAACCAGCAGGCCAATGGCCTGCGCTCAGGCCAATGGCCTGCGCTCTCTTTTCCCTCTGGATTTGACTTTTCCTCTTCTCTCCCCCCCCCCACCTAATCTCAGGTTTTTTGTTTTCTTTATTTCCTTTACCACTCTTTCCTTCTTTCACACTCTTCCAGATTGTGCAACGTTTCCTCTTTCCTTCCTGGTCCTTTTGTCTCCTGCTTTTACAGAGGTCAGCACAAAAGGAGGAGGAGGATTTCTATATGGTAAATGCTTCAAAGTGGGGACTTCATCTGTGGTATGTCACAAATGGGACCTGCACCCAATTGTTGCAGTGTGTTCTGCTGCTTCTGTTTAGAGTTCCAGCCAGCTCTTCCCTCCAAGTGCATTACACAAGCACGCACACACAGAGACACGGGGACGCCCCATTCCATAATGATAATTTTATTCTTTATACCCCACAAAACTGACTGGGTTGCCCCAGCCGCTCTGGGCGGCATCCATCATGTATAAAAACATAATAAAACACTAGATGTTTTTAAAAAAACACCCTTCAGTGTACAAGATTGCCTTCAGACGGCTTGGGAGTCGGAGAACTCCATACCCCCCAACATTTCTCCTTTGAAAATAGGGACACCCTAAGGAAAAGAGATTAACAGTAATCCTTCAAGTGGTTTGGCTATGCGTTGGTTAATGGGTTAATTGGTGAGCTATGAGGTAAAGGGGAGGGTCAGATGCCTTGTCAATCAAAGAATGCCTTGTCAACCAACCAGAGGCAGCTTTGCAAACCCAGCAGCCTTGTCAACCAACCAGAAGCCGTTTGTCAATGCCAGCAGCCTTGTCAACCAATCAGAGGGAGCATTTTTACTCCCAGCAGTAGGTATAAAACCAGCAGGCCAATGGCCTGCGCTCAGGCCAATGGCCTGCGCTCTCTTTTCCCTCTGGATTTGACTTTTCCTCTTCTCTCCCCCCCCCCACCTAATCTCAGGTTTTTTGTTTTCTTTATTTCCTTTACCACTCTTTCCTTCTTTCACACTCTTCCAGATTGTGCAACGTTTCCTCTTTCCTTCCTGGTCCTTTTGTCTCCTGCTTTTACAGAGGTCAGCACAAAAGGAGGAGGAGGATTTCTATATGGTAAATGCTTCAAAGTGGGGACTTCATCTGTGGTATGTCACAAATGGGACCTGCACCCAATTGTTGCAGTGTGTTCTGCTGCTTCTGTTTAGAGTTCCAGCCAGCTCTTCCCTCCAAGTGCATTACACAAGCACGCACACACAGAGACACGGGGACGCCCCATTCCATAATGATAATTTTATTCTTTATACCCCACACAACTGACTGGGTTGCCCCAGCCGCTCTGGGCGGCATCCATCATGTATAAAAACATAATAAAACACTAGATGTTTTTAAAAAAACACCCTTCAGTGTACAAGATTGCCTTCAGACGGCTTGGGAGTCGGAGAACTCCATACCCCCCAACATTTCTCCTTTGAAAATAGGGACACCCTAAGGAAAAGAGATTAACAGTAATCCTTCAAGTGGTTTGGCTATGCGTTGGTTAATGGGTTAATTGGTGAGCTATGAGGTAAAGGGGAGGGTCAGATGCCTTGTCAATCAAAGAATGCCTTGTCAACCAACCAGAGGCAGCTTTGCAAACCCAGCAGCCTTGTCAACCAACCAGAAGCCGTTTGTCAATGCCAGCAGCCTTGTCAACCAATCAGAGGGAGCATTTTCACTCCCAGCAGTAGGTATAAAACCAGCAGGCCAATGGCCTGCGCTCAGGCCAATGGCCTGCGCTCAGGCCAATGGCCTGCGCTCTCTTTTCCCTCTGGATTTGACTTTTCCTCTTCTCTCCCCCCCCCCACCTAATCTCAGGTTTTTTGTTTTCTTTATTTCCTTTACCACTCTTTCCTTCTTTCACACTCTTCCAGATTGTGCAACGTTTCCTCTTTCCTTCCTGGTCCTTTTGTCTCCTGCTTTTACAGAGGTCAGCACAAAAGGAGGAGGAGGATTTCTATATGGTAAATGCTTCAAAGTGGGGACTTCATCTGTGGTATGTCACAAATGGGACCTGCACCCAATTGTTGCAGTGTGTTCTGCTGCTTCTGTTTAGAGTTCCAGCCAGCTCTTCCCTCCAAGTGCATTACACAAGCACGCACACACAGAGACACGGGGACGCCCCATTCCATAATGATAATTTTATTCTTTATACCCCACACAACTGACTGGGTTGCCCCAGCCGCTCTGGGCGGCATCCATCATGTATAAAAACATAATAAAACACTAGATGTTTTTAAAAAAACACCCTTCAGTGTACAAGATTGCCTTCAGACGGCTTGGGAGTCGGAGAACTCCATACCCCCCAACATTTCTCCTTTGAAAATAGGGACACCCTAAGGAAAAGAGATTAACAGTAATCCTTCAAGTGGTTTGGCTATGCGTTGGTTAATGGGTTAATTGGTGAGCTATGAGGTAAAGGGGAGGGTCAGATGCCTTGTCAATCAAAGAATGCCTTGTCAACCAACCAGAGGCAGCTTTGCAAACCCAGCAGCCTTGTCAACCAACCAGAAGCCGTTTGTCAATGCCAGCAGCCTTGTCAACCAATCAGAGGGAGCATTTTCACTCCCAGCAGTAGGTATAAAACGCTCAGGCCAATGGCCTGCGCTCAGGCCAATGGCCTGCGCTCTCTTTTCCCTCTGGATTTGACTTTTCCTCTTCTCTCCCCCCCCCCCACCTAATCTCAGGTTTTTTGTTTTCTTTATTTCCTTTACCACTCTTTCCTTCTTTCACACTCTTCCAGATTGTGCAACGTTTCCTCTTTCCTTCCTGGTCCTTTTGTCTCCTGCTTTTACAGAGGTCAGCACAAAAGGAGGAGGAGGATTTCTATATGGTAAATGCTTCAAAGTGGGGACTTCATCTGTGGTATGTCACAAATGGGACCTGCACCCAATTGTTGCAGTGTGTTCTGCTGCTTCTGTTTAGAGTTCCAGCCAGCTCTTCCCTCCAAGTGCATTACACAAGCACGCACACACAGAGACACGGGGACGCCCCATTCCATAATGATAATTTTATTCTTTATACCCCACACAACTGACTGGGTTGCCCCAGCCGCTCTGGGCGGCATCCATCATGTATAAAAACATAATAAAACACTAGATGTTTTTAAAAAAACACCCTTCAGTGTACAAGATTGCCTTCAGACGGCTTGGGAGTCGGAGAACTCCATACCCCCCAACATTTCTCCTTTGAAAATAGGGACACCCTAAGGAAAAGAGATTAACAGTAATCCTTCAAGTGGTTTGGCTATGCGTTGGTTAATGGGTTAATTGGTGAGCTATGAGGTAAAGGGGAGGGTCAGATGCCTTGTCAATCAAAGAATGCCTTGTCAACCAACCAGAGGCAGCTTTGCAAACCCAGCAGCCTTGTCAACCAACCAGAAGCCGTTTGTCAATGCCAGCAGCCTTGTCAACCAATCAGAGGGAGCATTTTCACTCCCAGCAGTAGGTATAAAACCAGCAGGCCAATGGCTGGCCTGCGCTCTCTTTTCCCTCTGGATTTGACTTTTCCTCTTCTCTCCCCCCCCCCACCTAATCTCAGGTTTTTTGTTTTCTTTATTTCCTTTACCACTCTTTCCTTCTTTCACACTCTTCCAGATTGTGCAACGTTTCCTCTTTCCTTCCTGGTCCTTTTGTCTCCTGCTTTTACAGAGGTCAGCACAAAAGGAGGAGGAGGATTTCTATATGGTAAATGCTTCAAAGTGGGGACTTCATCTGTGGTATGTCACAAATGGGACCTGCACCCAATTGTTGCAGTGTGTTCTGCTGCTTCTGTTTAGAGTTCCAGCCAGCTCTTCCCTCCAAGTGCATTACACAAGCACGCACACACAGAGACACGGGGACGCCCCATTCCATAATGATAATTTTATTCTTTATACCCCACACAACTGACTGGGTTGCCCCAGCCGCTCTGGGCGGCATCCATCATGTATAAAAACATAATAAAACACTAGATGTTTTTAAAAAAACACCCTTCAGTGTACAAGATTGCCTTCAGACGGCTTGGGAGTCGGAGAACTCCATACCCCCCAACATTTCTCCTTTGAAAATAGGGACACCCTAAGGAAAAGAGATTAACAGTAATCCTTCAAGTGGTTTGGCTATGCGTTGGTTAATGGGTTAATTGGTGAGCTATGAGGTAAAGGGGAGGGTCAGATGCCTTGTCAATCAAAGAATGCCTTGTCAACCAACCAGAGGCAGCTTTGCAAACCCAGCAGCCTTGTCAACCAACCAGAAGCCGTTTGTCAATGCCAGCAGCCTTGTCAACCAATCAGAGGGAGCATTTTCACTCCCAGCAGTAGGTATAAAACCAGCAGGCCAATGGCCTGCGCTCAGGCCAATGGCCTGCGCTCAGGCCAATGGCCTGCGCTCTCTTTTCCCTCTGGATTTGACTTTTCCTCTTCTCTCCCCCCCCCCCCACCTAATCTCAGGTTTTTTGTTTTCTTTATTTCCTTTACCACTCTTTCCTTCTTTCACACTCTTCCAGATTGTGCAACGTTTCCTCTTTCCTTCCTGGTCCTTTTGTCTCCTGCTTTTACAGAGGTCAGCACAAAAGGAGGAGGAGGATTTCTATATGGTAAATGCTTCAAAGTGGGGACTTCATCTGTGGTATGTCACAAATGGGACCTGCACCCAATTGTTGCAGTGTGTTCTGCTGCTTCTGTTTAGAGTTCCAGCCAGCTCTTCCCTCCAAGTGCATTACACAAGCACGCACACACAGAGACACGGGGACGCCCCATTCCATAATGATAATTTTATTCTTTATACCCCACACAACTGACTGGGTTGCCCCAGCCGCTCTGGGCGGCATCCATCATGTATAAAAACATAATAAAACACTAGATGTTTTTAAAAAAACACCCTTCAGTGTACAAGATTGCCTTCAGACGGCTTGGGAGTCGGAGAACTCCATACCCCCCAACATTTCTCCTTTGAAAATAGGGACACCCTAAGGAAAAGAGATTAACAGTAATCCTTCAAGTGGTTTGGCTATGCGTTGGTTAATGGGTTAATTGGTGAGCTATGAGGTAAAGGGGAGGGTCAGATGCCTTGTCAATCAAAGAATGCCTTGTCAACCAACCAGAGGCAGCTTTGCAAACCCAGCAGCCTTGTCAACCAACCAGAAGCCGTTTGTCAATGCCAGCAGCCTTGTCAACCAATCAGAGGGAGCATTTTCACTCCCAGCAGTAGGTATAAAACCAGCAGGCCAATGGCCTGCGCTCAGGCCAATGGCCTGCGCTCAGGCCAATGGCCTGCGCTCTCTTTTCCCTCTGGATTTGACTTTTCCTCTTCTCTCCCCCCCCCCCACCTAATCTCAGGTTTTTTGTTTTCTTTATTTCCTTTACCACTCTTTCCTTCTTTCACACTCTTCCAGATTGTGCAACGTTTCCTCTTTCCTTCCTGGTCCTTTTGTCTCCTGCTTTTACAGAGGTCAGCACAAAAGGAGGAGGAGGATTTCTATATGGTAAATGCTTCAAAGTGGGGACTTCATCTGTGGTATGTCACAAATGGGACCTGCACCCAATTGTTGCAGTGTGTTCTGCTGCTTCTGTTTAGAGTTCCAGCCAGCTCTTCCCTCCAAGTGCATTACACAAGCACGCACACACAGAGACACGGGGACGCCCCATTCCATAATGATAATTTTATTCTTTATACCCCACACAACTGACTGGGTTGCCCCAGCCGCTCTGGGCGGCATCCATCATGTATAAAAACATAATAAAACACTAGATGTTTTTAAAAAAACACCCTTCAGTGTACAAGATTGCCTTCAGACGGCTTGGGAGTCGGAGAACTCCATACCCCCCAACATTTCTCCTTTGAAAATAGGGACACCCTAAGGAAAAGAGATTAACAGTAATCCTTCAAGTGGTTTGGCTATGCGTTGGTTAATGGGTTAATTGGTGAGCTATGAGGTAAAGGGGAGGGTCAGATGCCTTGTCAATCAAAGAATGCCTTGTCAACCAACCAGAGGCAGCTTTGCAAACCCAGCAGCCTTGTCAACCAACCAGAAGCCGTTTGTCAATGCCAGCAGCCTTGTCAACCAATCAGAGGGAGCATTTTCACTCCCAGCAGTAGGTATAAAACCAGCAGGCCAATGGCCTGCGCTCAGGCCAATGGCCTGCGCTCTCTTTTCCCTCTGGATTTGACTTTTCCTCTTCTCTCCCCCCCCCCCCACCTAATCTCAGGTTTTTTGTTTTCTTTATTTCCTTTACCACTCTTTCCTTCTTTCACACTCTTCCAGATTGTGCAACGTTTCCTCTTTCCTTCCTGGTCCTTTTGTCTCCTGCTTTTACAGAGGTCAGCACAAAAGGAGGAGGAGGATTTCTATATGGTAAATGCTTCAAAGTGGGGACTTCATCTGTGGTATGTCACAAATGGGACCTGCACCCAATTGTTGCAGTGTGTTCTGCTGCTTCTGTTTAGAGTTCCAGCCAGCTCTTCCCTCCAAGTGCATTACACAAGCACGCACACACAGAGACACGGGGACGCCCCATTCCATAATGATAATTTTATTCTTTATACCCCACACAACTGACTGGGTTGCCCCAGCCGCTCTGGGCGGCATCCATCATGTATAAAAACATAATAAAACACTAGATGTTTTTAAAAAAACACCCTTCAGTGTACAAGATTGCCTTCAGACGGCTTGGGAGTCGGAGAACTCCATACCCCCCAACATTTCTCCTTTGAAAATAGGGACACCCTAAGGAAAAGAGATTAACAGTAATCCTTCAAGTGGTTTGGCTATGCGTTGGTTAATGGGTTAATTGGTGAGCTATGATGTAAAGGGGAGGGTCAGATGCCTTGTCAATCAAAGAATGCCTTGTCAACCAACCAGAGGCAGCTTTGCAAACCCAGCAGCCTTGTCAACCAACCAGAAGCCGTTTGTCAATGCCAGCAGCCTTGTCAACCAATCAGAGGGAGCATTTTCACTCCCAGCAGTAGGTATAAAACCAGCAGGCCCGGCCTGCGCTCAGGCCAATGGCCTGCGCTCAGGCCAATGGCCTGCGCTCAGGCCAATGGCCTGCGCTCAGGCCAATGGCCTGCGCTCAGGCCAATGGCCTGCGCTCAGGCCAATGGCCTGCGCTCAGGCCAATGGCCTGCGCTCAGGCCAATGGCCTGCGCTCAGGCCAATGGCCTGCGCTCAGGCCAATGGCCTGCGCTCAGGCCAATGGCCTGCGCTCAGGCCAATGGCCTGCGCTCAGGCCAATGGCCTGCGCTCAGGCCAATGGCCTGCGCTCAGGCCAATGGCCTGCGCTCAGGCCAATGGCCTGCGCTCAGGCCAATGGCCTGCGCTCTCTTTTCCCTCTGGATTTGACTTTTCCTCTTCTCTCCCCCCCCCCACCTAATCTCAGGTTTTTTGTTTTCTTTATTTCCTTTACCACTCTTTCCTTCTTTCACACTCTTCCAGATTGTGCAACGTTTCCTCTTTCCTTCCTGGTCCTTTTGTCTCCTGCTTTTACAGAGGTCAGCACAAAAGGAGGAGGAGGATTTCTATATGGTAAATGCTTCAAAGTGGGGACTTCATCTGTGGTATGTCACAAATGGGACCTGCACCCAATTGTTGCAGTGTGTTCTGCTGCTTCTGTTTAGAGTTCCAGCCAGCTCTTCCCTCCAAGTGCATTACACAAGCACGCACACACAGAGACACGGGGACGCCCCATTCCATAATGATAATTTTATTCTTTATACCCCACACAACTGACTGGGTTGCCCCAGCCGCTCTGGGCGGCATCCATCATGTATAAAAACATAATAAAACACTAGATGTTTTTAAAAAAACACCCTTCAGTGTACAAGATTGCCTTCAGACGGCTTGGGAGTCGGAGAACTCCATACCCCCCAACATTTCTCCTTTGAAAATAGGGACACCCTAAGGAAAAGAGATTAACAGTAATCCTTCAAGTGGTTTGGCTATGCGTTGGTTAATGGGTTAATTGGTGAGCTATGAGGTAAAGGGGAGGATCAGATGCCTTGTCAATCAAAGAATGCCTTGTCAACCAACCAGAGGCAGCTTTGCAAACCCAGCAGCCTTGTCAACCAACCAGAAGCCGTTTGTCAATGCCAGCAGCCTTGTCAACCAATCAGAGGGAGCATTTTCACTCCCAGCAGTAGGTATAAAACCAGCAGGCCCGGCCTGCGCTCAGGCCAATGGCCTGCGCTCAGGCCAATGGCCTGCGCTCAGGCCAATGGCCTGCGCTCAGGCCAATGGCCTGCGCTCAGGCCAATGGCCTGCGCTCAGGCCAATGGCCTGCGCTCAGGCCAATGGCCTGCGCTCAGGCCAATGGCCTGCGCTCAGGCCAATGGCCTGCGCTCAGGCCAATGGCCTGCGCTCAGGCCAATGGCCTGCGCTCAGGCCAATGGCCTGCGCTCAGGCCAATGGCCTGCGCTCAGGCCAATGGCCTGCGCTCAGGCCAATGGCCTGCGCTCAGGCCAATGGCCTGCGCTCAGGCCAATGGCCTGCGCTCAGGCCAATGGCCTGCGCTCAGGCCAATGGCCTGCGCTCAGGCCAATGGCCTGCGCTCAGGCCAATGGCCTGCGCTCAGGCCAATGGCCTGCGCTCAGGCCAATGGCCTGCGCTCAGGCCAATGGCCTGCGCTCAGGCCAATGGCCTGCGCTCAGGCCAATGGCCTGCGCTCTCCTTTCCCTCTGGATTTGACTTTTCCTCTTCTCTCCCCCCCCCCACCTAATCTCAGGTTTTTTGTTTTCTTTATTTCCTTTACCACTCTTTCCTTCTTTCACACTCTTCCAGATTGTGCAACGTTTCCTCTTTCCTTCCTGGTCCTTTTGTCTCCTGCTTTTACAGAGGTCAGCACAAAAGGAGGAGGAGGATTTCTATATGGTAAATGTTTCAAAGTGGGGACTTCATCTGTGGTATGTCACAAATGGGACCTGCACCCAATTGTTGCAGTGTGTTCTGCTGCTTCTGTTTAGAGTTCCAGCCAGCTCTTCCCTCCAAGTGCATTACACAAGCACGCACACACAGAGACACGGGGACGCCCCATTCCATAATGATAATTTTATTCTTTATACCCCACACAACTGACTGGGTTGCCCCAGCCGCTCTGGGCGGCATCCATCATGTATAAAAACATAATAAAACACTAGATGTTTTTAAAAAAACACCCTTCAGTGTACAAGATTGCCTTCAGACGGCTTGACTAGATGTTTTTAAAAAAACACCCTTCAGTGTACAAGATTGCCTTCAGACGGCTTGGGAGTCGGAGAACTCCATACCCCCCAACATTTCTCCTTTGAAAATAGGGACACCCTAAGGAAAAGAGATTAACAGTAATCCTTCAAGTGGTTTGGCTATGCGTTGGTTAATGGGTTAATTGGTGAGCTATGAGGTAAAGGGGAGGGTCAGATGCCTTGTCAATCAAAGAATGCCTTGTCAACCAACCAGAGGCAGCTTTGCAAACCCAGCAGCCTTGTCAACCAACCAGAAGCCGTTTGTCAATGCCAGCAGCCTTGTCAACCAATCAGAGGGAGCATTTTCACTCCCAGCAGTAGGTATAAAACCAGCAGGCCCGGCCTGCGCTCAGGCCAATGGCCTGCGCTCAGGCCAATGGCCTGCGCTCAGGCCAATGGCCTGCGCTCAGGCCAATGGCCTGCGCTCAGGCCAATGGCCTGCGCTCAGGCCAATGGCCTGCGCTCAGGCCAATGGCCTGCGCTCAGGCCAATGGCCTGCGCTCAGGCCAATGGCCTGCGCTCAGGCCAATGGCCTGCGCTCAGGCCAATGGCCTGCGCTCAGGCCAATGGCCTGCGCTCAGGCCAATGGCCTGCGCTCAGGCCAATGGCCTGCGCTCAGGCCAATGGCCTGCGCTCAGGCCAATGGCCTGCGCTCAGGCCAATGGCCTGCGCTCAGGCCAATGGCCTGCGCTCAGGCCAATGGCCTGCGCTCAGGCCAATGGCCTGCGCTCAGGCCAATGGCCTGCGCTCAGGCCAATGGCCTGCGCTCAGGCCAATGGCCTGCGCTCAGGCCAATGGCCTGCGCTCAGGCCAATGGCCTGCGCTCAGGCCAATGGCCTGCGCTCAGGCCAATGGCCTGCGCTCAGGCCAATGGCCTGCGCTCTCTTTTCCCTCTGGATTTGACTTTTCCTCTTCTCTCCCCCCCCCCCACCTAATCTCAGGTTTTTTGTTTTCTTTATTTCCTTTACCACTCTTTCCTTCTTTCACACTCTTCCAGATTGTGCAACGTTTCCTCTTTCCTTCCTGGTCCTTTTGTCTCCTGCTTTTACAGAGGTCAGCACAAAAGGAGGAGGAGGATTTCTATATGGTAAATGCTTCAAAGTGGGGACTTCATCTGTGGTATGTCACAAATGGGACCTGCACCCAATTGTTGCAGTGTGTTCTGCTGCTTCTGTTTAGAGTTCCAGCCAGCTCTTCCCTCCAAGTGCATTACACAAGCACGCACACACAGAGACACGGGGACGCCCCATTCCATAATGATAATTTTATTCTTTATACCCCACACAACTGACTGGGTTGCCCCAGCCGCTCTGGGCGGCATCCATCATGTATAAAAACATAATAAAACACTAGATGTTTTTAAAAAAACACCCTTCAGTGTACAAGATTGCCTTCAGACGGCTTGGGAGTCGGAGAACTCCATACCCCCCAACATTTCTCCTTTGAAAATAGGGACACCCTAAGGAAAAGAGATTAACAGTAATCCTTCAAGTGGTTTGGCTATGCGTTGGTTAATGGGTTAATTGGTGAGCTATGAGGTAAAGGGGAGGGTCAGATGCCTTGTCAATCAAAGAATGCCTTGTCAACCAACCAGAGGCAGCTTTGCAAACCCAGCAGCCTTGTCAACCAACCAGAAGCCGTTTGTCAATGCCAGCAGCCTTGTCAACCAATCAGAGGGAGCATTTTCACTCCCAGCAGTAGGTATAAAACCAGCAGGCCAATGGCCTGCGCTCAGGCCAATGGCCTGCGCTCAGGCCAATGGCCTGCGCTCTCTTTTCCCTCTGGATTTGACTTTTCCTCTTCTCTCCCCCCCCCCCACCTAATCTCAGGTTTTTTGTTTTCTTTATTTCCTTTACCACTCTTTCCTTCTTTCACACTCTTCCAGATTGTGCAACGTTTCCTCTTTCCTTCCTGGTCCTTTTGTCTCCTGCTTTTACAGAGGTCAGCACAAAAGGAGGAGGAGGATTTCTATATGGTAAATGCTTCAAAGTGGGGACTTCATCTGTGGTATGTCACAAATGGGACCTGCACCCAATTGTTGCAGTGTGTTCTGCTGCTTCTGTTTAGAGTTCCAGCCAGCTCTTCCCTCCAAGTGCATTACACAAGCACGCACACACAGAGACACGGGGACGCCCCATTCCATAATGATAATTTTATTCTTTATACCCCACACAACTGACTGGGTTGCCCCAGCCGCTCTGGGCGGCATCCATCATGTATAAAAACATAATAAAACACTAGATGTTTTTAAAAAAACACCCTTCAGTGTACAAGATTGCCTTCAGACGGCTTGGGAGTCGGAGAACTCCATACCCCCCAACATTTCTCCTTTGAAAATAGGGACACCCTAAGGAAAAGAGATTAACAGTAATCCTTCAAGTGGTTTGGCTATGCGTTGGTTAATGGGTTAATTGGTGAGCTATGAGGTAAAGGGGAGGGTCAGATGCCTTGTCAATCAAAGAATGCCTTGTCAACCAACCAGAGGCAGCTTTGCAAACCCAGCAGCCTTGTCAACCAACCAGAAGCCGTTTGTCAATGCCAGCAGCCTTGTCAACCAATCAGAGGGAGCATTTTCACTCCCAGCAGTAGGTATAAAACCAGCAGGCCCGGCCTGCGCTCAGGCCAATGGCCTGCGCTCAGGCCAATGGCCTGCGCTCAGGCCAATGGCCTGCGCTCAGGCCAATGGCCTGCGCTCAGGCCAATGGCCTGCGCTCAGGCCAATGGCCTGCGCTCAGGCCAATGGCCTGCGCTCAGGCCAATGGCCTGCGCTCAGGCCAATGGCCTGCGCTCAGGCCAATGGCCTGCGCTCAGGCCAATGGCCTGCGCTCAGGCCAATGGCCTGCGCTCAGGCCAATGGCCTGCGCTCAGGCCAATGGCCTGCGCTCAGGCCAATGGCCTGCGCTCAGGCCAATGGCCTGCGCTCAGGCCAATGGCCTGCGCTCAGGCCAATGGCCTGCGCTCAGGCCAATGGCCTGCGCTCAGGCCAATGGCCTGCGCTCAGGCCAATGGCCTGCGCTCAGGCCAATGGCCTGCGCTCAGGCCAATGGCCTGCGCTCAGGCCAATGGCCTGCGCTCTCTTTTCCCTCTGGATTTGACTTTTCCTCTTCTCTCCCCCCCCCCCCACCTAATCTCAGGTTTTTTGTTTTCTTTATTTCCTTTACCACTCTTTCCTTCTTTCACACTCTTCCAGATTGTGCAACGTTTCCTCTTTCCTTCCTGGTCCTTTTGTCTCCTGCTTTTACAGAGGTCAGCACAAAAGGAGGAGGAGGATTTCTATATGGTAAATGCTTCAAAGTGGGGACTTCATCTGTGGTATGTCACAAATGGGACCTGCACCCAATTGTTGCAGTGTGTTCTGCTGCTTCTGTTTAGAGTTCCAGCCAGCTCTTCCCTCCAAGTGCATTACACAAGCACGCACACACAGAGACACGGGGACGCCCCATTCCATAATGATAATTTTATTCTTTATACCCCACACAACTGACTGGGTTGCCCCAGCCGCTCTGGGCGGCATCCATCATGTATAAAAACATAATAAAACACTAGATGTTTTTAAAAAAACACCCTTCAGTGTACAAGATTGCCTTCAGACGGCTTGGGAGTCGGAGAACTCCATACCCCCCAACATTTCTCCTTTGAAAATAGGGACACCCTAAGGAAAAGAGATTAACAGTAATCCTTCAAGTGGTTTGGCTATGCGTTGGTTAATGGGTTAATTGGTGAGCTATGAGGTAAAGGGGAGGGTCAGATGCCTTGTCAATCAAAGAATGCCTTGTCAACCAACCAGAGGCAGCTTTGCAAACCCAGCAGCCTTGTCAACCAACCAGAAGCCGTTTGTCAATGCCAGCAGCCTTGTCAACCAATCAGAGGGAGCATTTTCACTCCCAGCAGTAGGTATAAAACCAGCAGGCCAATGGCCTGCGCTCAGGCCAATGGCCTGCGCTCAGGCCAATGGCCTGCGCTCAAGCCAATGGCCTGCGCTCTCCTTTCCCTCTGGATTTGACTTTTCCTCTTCTCTCCCCCCCCCCACCTAATCTCAGGTTTTTTGTTTTCTTTATTTCCTTTACCACTCTTTCCTTCTTTCACACTCTTCCAGATTGTGCAACGTTTCCTCTTTCCTTCCTGGTCCTTTTGTCTCCTGCTTTTACAGAGGTCAGCACAAAAGGAGGAGGAGGATTTCTATATGGTAAATGTTTCAAAGTGGGGACTTCATCTGTGGTATGTCACAAATGGGACCTGCACCCAATTGTTGCAGTGTGTTCTGCTGCTTCTGTTTAGAGTTCCAGCCAGCTCTTCCCTCCAAGTGCATTACACAAGCACGCACACACAGAGACACGGGGACGCCCCATTCCATAATGATAATTTTATTCTTTATACCCCACACAACTGACTGGGTTGCCCCAGCCGCTCTGGGCGGCATCCATCATGTATAAAAACATAATAAAACACTAGATGTTTTTAAAAAAACACCCTTCAGTGTACAAGATTGCCTTCAGACGGCTTGGGAGTCGGAGAACTCCATACCCCCCAACATTTCTCCTTTGAAAATAGGGACACCCTAAGGAAAAGAGATTAACAGTAATCCTTCAAGTGGTTTGGCTATGCGTTGGTTAATGGGTTAATTGGTGAGCTATGAGGTAAAGGGGAGGGTCAGATGCCTTGTCAATCAAAGAATGCCTTGTCAACCAACCAGAGGCAGCTTTGCAAACCCAGCAGCCTTGTCAACCAACCAGAAGCCGTTTGTCAATGCCAGCAGCCTTGTCAACCAATCAGAGGGAGCATTTTCACTCCCAGCAGTAGGTATAAAACCAGCAGGCCCGGCCTGCGCTCAGGCCAATGGCCTGCGCTCAGGCCAATGGCCTGCGCTCAGGCCAATGGCCTGCGCTCAGGCCAATGGCCTGCGCTCAGGCCAATGGCCTGCGCTCAGGCCAATGGCCTGCGCTCAGGCCAATGGCCTGCGCTCAGGCCAATGGCCTGCGCTCAGGCCAATGGCCTGCGCTCAGGCCAATGGCCTGCGCTCAGGCCAATGGCCTGCGCTCAGGCCAATGGCCTGCGCTCAGGCCAATGGCCTGCGCTCAGGCCAATGGCCTGCGCTCAGGCCAATGGCCTGCGCTCAGGCCAATGGCCTGCGCTCAGGCCAATGGCCTGCGCTCAGGCCAATGGCCTGCGCTCAGGCCAATGGCCTGCGCTCAGGCCAATGGCCTGCGCTCAGGCCAATGGCCTGCGCTCAGGCCAATGGCCTGCGCTCAGGCCAATGGCCTGCGCTCAGGCCAATGGCCTGCGCTCAGGCCAATGGCCTGCGCTCAGGCCAATGGCCTGCGCTCAGGCCAATGGCCTGCGCTCTCCTTTCCCTCTGGATTTGACTTTTCCTCTTCTCTCCCCCCCCCCCACCTAATCTCAGGTTTTTTGTTTTCTTTATTTCCTTTACCACTCTTTCCTTCTTTCACACTCTTCCAGATTGTGCAACGTTTCCTCTTTCCTTCCTGGTCCTTTTGTCTCCTGCTTTTACAGAGGTCAGCACAAAAGGAGGAGGAGGATTTCTATATGGTAAATGTTTCAAAGTGGGGACTTCATCTGTGGTATGTCACAAATGGGACCTGCACCCAATTGTTGCAGTGTGTTCTGCTGCTTCTGTTTAGAGTTCCAGCCAGCTCTTCCCTCCAAGTGCATTACACAAGCACGCACACACAGAGACACGGGGACGCCCCATTCCATAATGATAATTTTATTCTTTATACCCCACACAACTGACTGGGTTGCCCCAGCCGCTCTGGGCGGCATCCATCATGTATAAAAACATAATAAAACACTAGATGTTTTTAAAAAAACACCCTTCAGTGTACAAGATTGCCTTCAGACGGCTTGGGAGTCGGAGAACTCCATACCCCCCAACATTTCTCCTTTGAAAATAGGGACACCCTAAGGAAAAGAGATTAACAGTAATCCTTCAAGTGGTTTGGCTATGCGTTGGTTAATGGGTTAATTGGTGAGCTATGAGGTAAAGGGGAGGGTCAGATGCCTTGTCAATCAAAGAATGCCTTGTCAACCAACCAGAGGCAGCTTTGCAAACCCAGCAGCCTTGTCAACCAACCAGAAGCCGTTTGTCAATGCCAGCAGCCTTGTCAACCAATCAGAGGGAGCATTTTCACTCCCAGCAGTAGGTATAAAACCAGCAGGCCAATGGCCTGCGCTCAGGCCAATGGCCTGCGCTCAGGCCAATGGCCTGCGCTCTCTTTTCCCTCTGGATTTGACTTTTCCTCTTCTCTCCCCCCCCCCCCACCTAATCTCAGGTTTTTTGTTTTCTTTATTTCCTTTACCACTCTTTCCTTCTTTCACACTTCTTTCACGCAATGGCCTGCGCTCTCTTTTCCCTCTGGATTTGACTTTTCCTCTTCTCTCCCCCCCCCCCCACCTAATCTCAGGTTTTTTGTTTTCTTTATTTCCTTTACCACTCTTTCCTTCTTTCACACTCTTCCAGATTGTGCAACGTTTCCTCTTTCCTTCCTGGTCCTTTTGTCTCCTGCTTTTACAGAGGTCAGCACAAAAGGAGGAGGAGGATTTCTATATGGTAAATGCTTCAAAGTGGGGACTTCATCTGTGGTATGTCACAAATGGGACCTGCACCCAATTGTTGCAGTGTGTTCTGCTGCTTCTGTTTAGAGTTCCAGCCAGCTCTTCCCTCCAAGTGCATTACACAAGCACGCACACACAGAGACACGGGGACGCCCCATTCCATAATGATAATTTTATTCTTTATACCCCACACAACTGACTGGGTTGCCCCAGCCGCTCTGGGCGGCATCCATCATGTATAAAAACATAATAAAACACTAGATGTTTTTAAAAAAACACCCTTCAGTGTAAAAAACACCCTTCAGTGTACAAGATTGCCTTCAGACGGCTTGGGAGTCGGAGAACTCCATACCCCCCAACATTTCTCCTTTGAAAATAGGGACACCCTAAGGAAAAGAGATTAACAGTAATCCTTCAAGTGGTTTGGCTATGCGTTGGTTAATGGGTTAATTGGTGAGCTATGAGGTAAAGGGGAGGGTCAGATGCCTTGTCAATCAAAGAATGCCTTGTCAACCAACCAGAGGCAGCTTTGCAAACCCAGCAGCCTTGTCAACCAACCAGAAGCCGTTTGTCAATGCCAGCAGCCTTGTCAACCAATCAGAGGGAGCATTTTCACTCCCAGCAGTAGGTATAAAACCAGCAGGCCAATGGCCTGCGCTCAGGCCAATGGCCTGCGCTCAGGCCAATGGCCTGCGCTCTCCTTTCCCTCTGGATTTGACTTTTCCTCTTCTCTCCCCCCCCCCCCACCTAATCTCAGGTTTTTTGTTTTCTTTATTTCCTTTACCACTCTTTCCTTCTTTCACACTCTTCCAGATTGTGCAACGTTTCCTCTTTCCTTCCTGGTCCTTTTGTCTCCTGCTTTTACAGAGGTCAGCACAAAAGGAGGAGGAGGATTTCTATATGGTAAATGTTTCAAAGTGGGGACTTCATCTGTGGTATGTCACAAATGGGACCTGCACCCAATTGTTGCAGTGTGTTCTGCTGCTTCTGTTTAGAGTTCCAGCCAGCTCTTCCCTCCAAGTGCATTACACAAGCACGCACACACAGAGACACGGGGACGCCCCATTCCATAATGATAATTTTATTCTTTATACCCCACACAACTGACTGGGTTGCCCCAGCCGCTCTGGGCGGCATCCATCATGTATAAAAACATAATAAAACACTAGATGTTTTTAAAAAAACACCCTTCAGTGTACAAGATTGCCTTCAGACGGCTTGGGAGTCGGAGAACTCCATACCCCCCAACATTTCTCCTTTGAAAATAGGGACACCCTAAGGAAAAGAGATTAACAGTAATCCTTCAAGTGGTTTGGCTATGCGTTGGTTAATGGGTTAATTGGTGAGCTATGAGGTAAAGGGGAGGGTCAGATGCCTTGTCAATCAAAGAATGCCTTGTCAACCAACCAGAGGCAGCTTTGCAAACCCAGCAGCCTTGTCAACCAACCAGAAGCCGTTTGTCAATGCCAGCAGCCTTGTCAACCAATCAGAGGGAGCATTTTCACTCCCAGCAGTAGGTATAAAACCAGCAGGCCAATGGCCTGCGCTCAGGCCAATGGCCTGCGCTCTCTTTTCCCTCTGGATTTGACTTTTCCTCTTCTCTCCCCCCCCCCCCACCTAATCTCAGGTTTTTTGTTTTCTTTATTTCCTTTACCACTCTTTCCTTCTTTCACACTCTTCCAGATTGTGCAACGTTTCCTCTTCCCTTCCTGGTCCTTTTGTCTCCTGCTTTTACAGAGGTCAGCACAAAAGGAGGAGGAGGATTTCTATATGGTAAATGCTTCAAAGTGGGGACTTCATCTGTGGTATGTCACAAATGGGACCTGCACCCAATTGTTGCAGTGTGTTCTGCTGCTTCTGTTTAGAGTTCCAGCCAGCTCTTCCCTCCAAGTGCATTACACAAGCACGCACACACAGAGACACGGGGACGCCCCATTCCATAATGATAATTTTATTCTTTATACCCCACACAACTGACTGGGTTGCCCCAGCCGCTCTGGGCGGCATCCATCATGTATAAAAACATAATAAAACACTAGATGTTTTTAAAAAAACACCCTTCAGTGTACAAGATTGCCTTCAGACGGCTTGGGAGTCGGAGAACTCCATACCCCCCAACATTTCTCCTTTGAAAATAGGGACACCCTAAGGAAAAGAGATTAACAGTAATCCTTCAAGTGGTTTGGCTATGCGTTGGTTAATGGGTTAATTGGTGAGCTATGAGGTAAAGGGGAGGGTCAGATGCCTTGTCAATCAAAGAATGCCTTGTCAACCAACCAGAGGCAGCTTTGCAAACCCAGCAGCCTTGTCAACCAACCAGAAGCCGTTTGTCAATGCCAGCAGCCTTGTCAACCAATCAGAGGGAGCATTTTCACTCCCAGCAGTAGGTATAAAACCAGCAGGCCCGGCCTGCGCTCAGGCCAATGGCCTGCGCTCAGGCCAATGGCCTGCGCTCAGGCCAATGGCCTGCGCTCAGGCCAATGGCCTGCGCTCAGGCCAATGGCCTGCGCTCAGGCCAATGGCCTGCGCTCAGGCCAATGGCCTGCGCTCAGGCCAATGGCCTGCGCTCAGGCCAATGGCCTGCGCTCAGGCCAATGGCCTGCGCTCAGGCCAATGGCCTGCGCTCAGGCCAATGGCCTGCGCTCAGGCCAATGGCCTGCGCTCAGGCCAATGGCCTGCGCTCAGGCCAATGGCCTGCGCTCAGGCCAATGGCCTGCGCTCAGGCCAATGGCCTGCGCTCAGGCCAATGGCCTGCGCTCAGGCCAATGGCCTGCGCTCAGGCCAATGGCCTGCGCTCAGGCCAATGGCCTGCGCTCAGGCCAATGGCCTGCGCTCAGGCCAATGGCCTGCGCTCAGGCCAATGGCCTGCGCTCAGGCCAATGGCCTGCGCTCTCTTTTCCCTCTGGATTTGACTTTTCCTCTTCTCTCCCCCCCCCCCCCACCTAATCTCAGGTTTTTTGTTTTCTTTATTTCCTTTACCACTCTTTCCTTCTTTCACACTCTTCCAGATTGTGCAACGTTTCCTCTTTCCTTCCTGGTCCTTTTGTCTCCTGCTTTTACAGAGGTCAGCACAAAAGGAGGAGGAGGATTTCTATATGGTAAATGCTTCAAAGTGGGGACTTCATCTGTGGTATGTCACAAATGGGACCTGCACCCAATTGTTGCAGTGTGTTCTGCTGCTTCTGTTTAGAGTTCCAGCCAGCTCTTCCCTCCAAGTGCATTACACAAGCACGCACACACAGAGACACGGGGACGCCCCATTCCATAATGATAATTTTATTCTTTATACCCCACACAACTGACTGGGTTGCCCCAGCCGCTCTGGGCGGCATCCATCATGTATAAAAACATAATAAAACACTAGATGTTTTTAAAAAAACACCCTTCAGTGTACAAGATTGCCTTCAGACGGCTTGGGAGTCGGAGAACTCCATACCCCCCAACATTTCTCCTTTGAAAATAGGGACACCCTAAGGAAAAGAGATTAACAGTAATCCTTCAAGTGGTTTGGCTATGCGTTGGTTAATGGGTTAATTGGTGAGCTATGAGGTAAAGGGGAGGGTCAGATGCCTTGTCAATCAAAGAATGCCTTGTCAACCAACCAGAGGCAGCTTTGCAAACCCAGCAGCCTTGTCAACCAACCAGAAGCCGTTTGTCAATGCCAGCAGCCTTGTCAACCAATCAGAGGGAGCATTTTCACTCCCAGCAGTAGGTATAAAACCAGCAGGCCCGGCCTGCGCTCAGGCCAATGGCCTGCGCTCAGGCCAATGGCCTGCGCTCAGGCCAATGGCCTGCGCTCAGGCCAATGGCCTGCGCTCAGGCCAATGGCCTGCGCTCAGGCCAATGGCCTGCGCTCAGGCCAATGGCCTGCGCTCAGGCCAATGGCCTGCGCTCAGGCCAATGGCCTGCGCTCAGGCCAATGGCCTGCGCTCAGGCCAATGGCCTGCGCTCAGGCCAATGGCCTGCGCTCAGGCCAATGGCCTGCGCTCAGGCCAATGGCCTGCGCTCAGGCCAATGGCCTGCGCTCAGGCCAATGGCCTGCGCTCAGGCCAATGGCCTGCGCTCAGGCCAATGGCCTGCGCTCAGGCCAATGGCCTGCGCTCAGGCCAATGGCCTGCGCTCTCCTTTCCCTCTGGATTTGACTTTTCCTCTTCTCTCCCCCCCCCCACCTAATCTCAGGTTTTTTGTTTTCTTTATTTCCTTTACCACTCTTTCCTTCTTTCACACTCTTCCAGATTGTGCAACGTTTCCTCTTTCCTTCCTGGTCCTTTTGTCTCCTGCTTTTACAGAGGTCAGCACAAAAGGAGGAGGAGGATTTCTATATGGTAAATGTTTCAAAGTGGGGACTTCATCTGTGGTATGTCACAAATGGGACCTGCACCCAATTGTTGCAGTGTGTTCTGCTGCTTCTGTTTAGAGTTCCAGCCAGCTCTTCCCTCCAAGTGCATTACACAAGCACGCACACACAGAGACACGGGGACGCCCCATTCCATAATGATAATTTTATTCTTTATACCCCACACAACTGACTGGGTTGCCCCAGCCGCTCTGGGCGGCATCCATCATGTATAAAAACATAATAAAACACTAGATGTTTTTAAAAAAACACCCTTCAGTGTACAAGATTGCCTTCAGACGGCTTGGGAGTCGGAGAACTCCATACCCCCCAACATTTCTCCTTTGAAAATAGGGACACCCTAAGGAAAAGAGATTAACAGTAATCCTTCAAGTGGTTTGGCTATGCGTTGGTTAATGGGTTAATTGGTGAGCTATGAGGTAAAGGGGAGGGTCAGATGCCTTGTCAATCAAAGAATGATTGTCAACCAACCAGAGGCAGCTTTGCAAACCCAGCAGCCTTGTCAACCAACCAGAAGCCGTTTGTCAATGCCAGCAGCCTTGTCAACCAATCAGAGGGAGCATTTTCACTCCCAGCAGTAGGTATAAAACCAGCAGGCCCGGCCTGCGCTCAGGCCAATGGCCTGCGCTCAGGCCAATGGCCTGCGCTCAGGCCAATGGCCTGCGCTCAGGCCAATGGCCTGCGCTCAGGCCAATGGCCTGCGCTCAGGCCAATGGCCTGCGCTCAGGCCAATGGCCTGCGCTCAGGCCAATGGCCTGCGCTCAGGCCAATGGCCTGCGCTCAGGCCAATGGCCTGCGCTCAGGCCAATGGCCTGCGCTCAGGCCAATGGCCTGCGCTCAGGCCAATGGCCTGCGCTCAGGCCAATGGCCTGCGCTCAGGCCAATGGCCTGCGCTCAGGCCAATGGCCTGCGCTCAGGCCAATGGCCTGCGCTCAGGCCAATGGCCTGCGCTCAGGCCAATGGCCTGCGCTCAGGCCAATGGCCTGCGCTCTCCTTTCCCTCTGGATTTGACTTTTCCTCTTCTCTCCCCCCCCCCCCACCTAATCTCAGGTTTTTTGTTTTCTTTATTTCCTTTACCACTCTTTCCTTCTTTCACACTCTTCCAGATTGTGCAACGTTTCCTCTTTCCTTCCTGGTCCTTTTGTCTCCTGCTTTTACAGAGGTCAGCACAAAAGGAGGAGGAGGATTTCTATATGGTAAATGTTTCAAAGTGGGGACTTCATCTGTGGTATGTCACAAATGGGACCTGCACCCAATTGTTGCAGTGTGTTCTGCTGCTTCTGTTTAGAGTTCCAGCCAGCTCTTCCCTCCAAGTGCATTACACAAGCACGCACACACAGAGACACGGGGACGCCCCATTCCATAATGATAATTTTATTCTTTATACCCCACACAACTGACTGGGTTGCCCCAGCCGCTCTGGGCGGCATCCATCATGTATAAAAACATAATAAAACACTAGATGTTTTTAAAAAAACACCCTTCAGTGTACAAGATTGCCTTCAGACGGCTTGGGAGTCGGAGAACTCCATACCCCCCAACATTTCTCCTTTGAAAATAGGGACACCCTAAGGAAAAGAGATTAACAGTAATCCTTCAAGTGGTTTGGCTATGCGTTGGTTAATGGGTTAATTGGTGAGCTATGAGGTAAAGGGGAGGGTCAGATGCCTTGTCAATCAAAGAATGCCTTGTCAACCAACCAGAGGCAGCTTTGCAAACCCAGCAGCCTTGTCAACCAACCAGAAGCCGTTTGTCAATGCCAGCAGCCTTGTCAACCAATCAGAGGGAGCATTTTCACTCCCAGCAGTAGGTATAAAACCAGCAGGCCAATGGCCTGCGCTCAGGCCAATGGCCTGCGCTCAGGCCAATGGCCTGCGCTCTCTTTTCCCTCTGGATTTGACTTTTCCTCTTCTCTCCCCCCCCCCCACCTAATCTCAGGTTTTTTGTTTTCTTTATTTCCTTTACCACTCTTTCCTTCTTTCACACTTCTTTCACGCAATGGCCTGCGCTCTCTTTTCCCTCTGGATTTGACTTTTCCTCTTCTCTCCCCCCCCCCACCTAATCTCAGGTTTTTTGTTTTCTTTATTTCCTTTACCACTCTTTCCTTCTTTCACACTCTTCCAGATTGTGCAACGTTTCCTCTTTCCTTCCTGGTCCTTTTGTCTCCTGCTTTTACAGAGGTCAGCACAAAAGGAGGAGGAGGATTTCTATATGGTAAATGCTTCAAAGTGGGGACTTCATCTGTGGTATGTCACAAATGGGACCTGCACCCAATTGTTGCAGTGTGTTCTGCTGCTTCTGTTTAGAGTTCCAGCCAGCTCTTCCCTCCAAGTGCATTACACAAGCACGCACACACAGAGACACGGGGACGCCCCATTCCATAATGATAATTTTATTCTTTATACCCCACACAACTGACTGGGTTGCCCCAGCCGCTCTGGGCGGCATCCATCATGTATAAAAACATAATAAAACACTAGATGTTTTTAAAAAAACACCCTTCAGTGTACAAGATTGCCTTCAGACGGCTTGGGAGTCGGAGAACTCCATACCCCCCAACATTTCTCCTTTGAAAATAGGGACACCCTAAGGAAAAGAGATTAACAGTAATCCTTCAAGTGGTTTGGCTATGCGTTGGTTAATGGGTTAATTGGTGAGCTATGAGGTAAAGGGGAGGGTCAGATGCCTTGTCAATCAAAGAATGCCTTGTCAACCAACCAGAGGCAGCTTTGCAAACCCAGCAGCCTTGTCAACCAACCAGAAGCCGTTTGTCAATGCCAGCAGCCTTGTCAACCAATCAGAGGGAGCATTTTCACTCCCAGCAGTAGGTATAAAACCAGCAGGCCCGGCCTGCGCTCAGGCCAATGGCCTGCGCTCAGGCCAATGGCCTGCGCTCAGGCCAATGGCCTGCGCTCAGGCCAATGGCCTGCGCTCAGGCCAATGGCCTGCGCTCAGGCCAATGGCCTGCGCTCAGGCCAATGGCCTGCGCTCAGGCCAATGGCCTGCGCTCAGGCCAATGGCCTGCGCTCAGGCCAATGGCCTGCGCTCAGGCCAATGGCCTGCGCTCAGGCCAATGGCCTGCGCTCAGGCCAATGGCCTGCGCTCAGGCCAATGGCCTGCGCTCAGGCCAATGGCCTGCGCTCAGGCCAATGGCCTGCGCTCAGGCCAATGGCCTGCGCTCAGGCCAATGGCCTGCGCTCAGGCCAATGGCCTGCGCTCAGGCCAATGGCCTGCGCTCAGGCCAATGGCCTGCGCTCAGGCCAATGGCCTGCGCTCAGGCCAATGGCCTGCGCTCAGGCCAATGGCCTGCGCTCAGGCCAATGGCCTGCGCTCAGGCCAATGGCCTGCGCTCAGGCCAATGGCCTGCGCTCTCCTTTCCCTCTGGATTTGACTTTTCCTCTTCTCTCCCCCCCCCCCCACCTAATCTCAGGTTTTTTGTTTTCTTTATTTCCTTTACCACTCTTTCCTTCTTTCACACTCTTCCAGATTGTGCAACGTTTCCTCTTTCCTTCCTGGTCCTTTTGTCTCCTGCTTTTACAGAGGTCAGCACAAAAGGAGGAGGAGGATTTCTATATGGTAAATGTTTCAAAGTGGGGACTTCATCTGTGGTATGTCACAAATGGGACCTGCACCCAATTGTTGCAGTGTGTTCTGCTGCTTCTGTTTAGAGTTCCAGCCAGCTCTTCCCTCCAAGTGCATTACACAAGCACGCACACACAGAGACACGGGGACGCCCCATTCCATAATGATAATTTTATTCTTTATACCCCACACAACTGACTGGGTTGCCCCAGCCGCTCTGGGCGGCATCCATCATGTATAAAAACATAATAAAACACTAGATGTTTTTAAAAAAACACCCTTCAGTGTACAAGATTGCCTTCAGACGGCTTGGGAGTCGGAGAACTCCATACCCCCCAACATTTCTCCTTTGAAAATAGGGACACCCTAAGGAAAAGAGATTAACAGTAATCCTTCAAGTGGTTTGGCTATGCGTTGGTTAATGGGTTAATTGGTGAGCTATGAGGTAAAGGGGAGGGTCAGATGCCTTGTCAATCAAAGAATGCCTTGTCAACCAACCAGAGGCAGCTTTGCAAACCCAGCAGCCTTGTCAACCAACCAGAAGCCGTTTGTCAATGCCAGCAGCCTTGTCAACCAATCAGAGGGAGCATTTTCACTCCCAGCAGTAGGTATAAAACCAGCAGGCCAATGGCCTGCGCTCAGGCCAATGGCCTGCGCTCTCTTTTCCCTCTGGATTTGACTTTTCCTCTTCTCTCCCCCCCCCCCACCTAATCTCAGGTTTTTTGTTTTCTTTATTTCCTTTACCACTCTTTCCTTCTTTCACACTCTTCCAGATTGTGCAACGTTTCCTCTTTCCTTCCTGGTCCTTTTGTCTCCTGCTTTTACAGAGGTCAGCACAAAAGGAGGAGGAGGATTTCTATATGGTAAATGCTTCAAAGTGGGGACTTCATCTGTGGTATGTCACAAATGGGACCTGCACCCAATTGTTGCAGTGTGTTCTGCTGCTTCTGTTTAGAGTTCCAGCCAGCTCTTCCCTCCAAGTGCATTACACAAGCACGCACACACAGAGACACGGGGACGCCCCATTCCATAATGATAATTTTATTCTTTATACCCCACACAACTGACTGGGTTGCCCCAGCCGCTCTGGGCGGCATCCATCATGTATAAAAACATAATAAAACACTAGATGTTTTTAAAAAAACACCCTTCAGTGTACAAGATTGCCTTCAGACGGCTTGGGAGTCGGAGAACTCCATACCCCCCAACATTTCTCCTTTGAAAATAGGGACACCCTAAGGAAAAGAGATTAACAGTAATCCTTCAAGTGGTTTGGCTATGCGTTGGTTAATGGGTTAATTGGTGAGCTATGAGGTAAAGGGGAGGGTCAGATGCCTTGTCAATCAAAGAATGCCTTGTCAACCAACCAGAGGCAGCTTTGCAAACCCAGCAGCCTTGTCAACCAACCAGAAGCCGTTTGTCAATGCCAGCAGCCTTGTCAACCAATCAGAGGGAGCATTTTCACTCCCAGCAGTAGGTATAAAACCAGCAGGCCAATGGCCTGCGCTCAGGCCAATGGCCTGCGCTCAGGCCAATGGCCTGCGCTCTCCTTTCCCTCTGGATTTGACTTTTCCTCTTCTCTCCCCCCCCCCCACCTAATCTCAGGTTTTTTGTTTTCTTTATTTCCTTTACCACTCTTTCCTTCTTTCACACTCTTCCAGATTGTGCAACGTTTCCTCTTTCCTTCCTGGTCCTTTTGTCTCCTGCTTTTACAGAGGTCAGCACAAAAGGAGGAGGAGGATTTCTATATGGTAAATGTTTCAAAGTGGGGACTTCATCTGTGGTATGTCACAAATGGGACCTGCACCCAATTGTTGCAGTGTGTTCTGCTGCTTCTGTTTAGAGTTCCAGCCAGCTCTTCCCTCCAAGTGCATTACACAAGCACGCACACACAGAGACACGGGGACGCCCCATTCCATAATGATAATTTTATTCTTTATACCCCACACAACTGACTGGGTTGCCCCAGCCGCTCTGGGCGGCATCCATCATGTATAAAAACATAATAAAACACTAGATGTTTTTAAAAAAACACCCTTCAGTGTACAAGATTGCCTTCAGACGGCTTGGGAGTCGGAGAACTCCATACCCCCCAACATTTCTCCTTTGAAAATAGGGACACCCTAAGGAAAAGAGATTAACAGTAATCCTTCAAGTGGTTTGGCTATGCGTTGGTTAATGGGTTAATTGGTGAGCTATGAGGTAAAGGGGAGGGTCAGATGCCTTGTCAATCAAAGAATGCCTTGTCAACCAACCAGAGGCAGCTTTGCAAACCCAGCAGCCTTGTCAACCAACCAGAAGCCGTTTGTCAATGCCAGCAGCCTTGTCAACCAATCAGAGGGAGCATTTTCACTCCCAGCAGTAGGTATAAAACCAGCAGGCCCGGCCTGCGCTCAGGCCAATGGCCTGCGCTCAGGCCAATGGCCTGCGCTCAGGCCAATGGCCTGCGCTCAGGCCAATGGCCTGCGCTCAGGCCAATGGCCTGCGCTCAGGCCAATGGCCTGCGCTCAGGCCAATGGCCTGCGCTCAGGCCAATGGCCTGCGCTCAGGCCAATGGCCTGCGCTCAGGCCAATGGCCTGCGCTCAGGCCAATGGCCTGCGCTCAGGCCAATGGCCTGCGCTCAGGCCAATGGCCTGCGCTCAGGCCAATGGCCTGCGCTCAGGCCAATGGCCTGCGCTCAGGCCAATGGCCTGCGCTCAGGCCAATGGCCTGCGCTCAGGCCAATGGCCTGCGCTCAGGCCAATGGCCTGCGCTCAGGCCAATGGCCTGCGCTCAGGCCAATGGCCTGCGCTCAGGCCAATGGCCTGCGCTCAGGCCAATGGCCTGCGCTCAGGCCAATGGCCTGCGCTCAGGCCAATGGCCTGCGCTCAGGCCAATGGCCTGCGCTCAGGCCAATGGCCTGCGCTCTCTTTTCCCTCTGGATTTGACTTTTCCTCTTCTCTCCCCCCCCCCCACCTAATCTCAGGTTTTTTGTTTTCTTTATTTCCTTTACCACTCTTTCCTTCTTTCACACTCTTCCAGATTGTGCAACGTTTCCTCTTTCCTTCCTGGTCCTTTTGTCTCCTGCTTTTACAGAGGTCAGCACAAAAGGAGGAGGAGGATTTCTATATGGTAAATGCTTCAAAGTGGGGACTTCATCTGTGGTATGTCACAAATGGGACCTGCACCCAATTGTTGCAGTGTGTTCTGCTGCTTCTGTTTAGAGTTCCAGCCAGCTCTTCCCTCCAAGTGCATTACACAAGCACGCACACACAGAGACACGGGGACGCCCCATTCCATAATGATAATTTTATTCTTTATACCCCACACAACTGACTGGGTTGCCCCAGCCGCTCTGGGCGGCATCCATCATGTATAAAAACATAATAAAACACTAGATGTTTTTAAAAAAACACCCTTCAGTGTACAAGATTGCCTTCAGACGGCTTGGGAGTCGGAGAACTCCATACCCCCCAACATTTCTCCTTTGAAAATAGGGACACCCTAAGGAAAAGAGATTAACAGTAATCCTTCAAGTGGTTTGGCTATGCGTTGGTTAATGGGTTAATTGGTGAGCTATGAGGTAAAGGGGAGGGTCAGATGCCTTGTCAATCAAAGAATGCCTTGTCAACCAACCAGAGGCAGCTTTGCAAACCCAGCAGCCTTGTCAACCAACCAGAAGCCGTTTGTCAATGCCAGCAGCCTTGTCAACCAATCAGAGGGAGCATTTTCACTCCCAGCAGTAGGTATAAAACCAGCAGGCCAATGGCCTGCGCTCAGGCCAATGGCCTGCGCTCAGGCCAATGGCCTGCGCTCTCTTTTCCCTCTGGATTTGACTTTTCCTCTTCTCTCCCCCCCCCCCACCTAATCTCAGGTTTTTTGTTTTCTTTATTTCCTTTACCACTCTTTCCTTCTTTCACACTCTTCCAGATTGTGCAACGTTTCCTCTTTCCTTCCTGGTCCTTTTGTCTCCTGCTTTTACAGAGGTCAGCACAAAAGGAGGAGGAGGATTTCTATATGGTAAATGCTTCAAAGTGGGGACTTCATCTGTGGTATGTCACAAATGGGACCTGCACCCAATTGTTGCAGTGTGTTCTGCTGCTTCTGTTTAGAGTTCCAGCCAGCTCTTCCCTCCAAGTGCATTACACAAGCACGCACACACAGAGACACGGGGACGCCCCATTCCATAATGATAATTTTATTCTTTATACCCCACACAACTGACTGGGTTGCCCCAGCCGCTCTGGGCGGCATCCATCATGTATAAAAACATAATAAAACACTAGATGTTTTTAAAAAAACACCCTTCAGTGTACAAGATTGCCTTCAGACGGCTTGGGAGTCGGAGAACTCCATACCCCCCAACATTTCTCCTTTGAAAATAGGGACACCCTAAGGAAAAGAGATTAACAGTAATCCTTCAAGTGGTTTGGCTATGCGTTGGTTAATGGGTTAATTGGTGAGCTATGAGGTAAAGGGGAGGGTCAGATGCCTTGTCAATCAAAGAATGCCTTGTCAACCAACCAGAGGCAGCTTTGCAAACCCAGCAGCCTTGTCAACCAACCAGAAGCCGTTTGTCAATGCCAGCAGCCTTGTCAACCAATCAGAGGGAGCATTTTCACTCCCAGCAGTAGGTATAAAACCAGCAGGCCAATGGCCTGCGCTCAGGCCAATGGCCTGCGCTCAGGCCAATGGCCTGCGCTCTCTTTTCCCTCTGGATTTGACTTTTCCTCTTCTCTCCCCCCCCCCCACCTAATCTCAGGTTTTTTGTTTTCTTTATTTCCTTTACCACTCTTTCCTTCTTTCACACTCTTCCAGATTGTGCAACGTTTCCTCTTTCCTTCCTGGTCCTTTTGTCTCCTGCTTTTACAGAGGTCAGCACAAAAGGAGGAGGAGGATTTCTATATGGTAAATGCTTCAAAGTGGGGACTTCATCTGTGGTATGTCACAAATGGGACCTGCACCCAATTGTTGCAGTGTGTTCTGCTGCTTCTGTTTAGAGTTCCAGCCAGCTCTTCCCTCCAAGTGCATTACACAAGCACGCACACACAGAGACACGGGGACGCCCCATTCCATAATGATAATTTTATTCTTTATACCCCACACAACTGACTGGGTTGCCCCAGCCGCTCTGGGCGGCATCCATCATGTATAAAAACATAATAAAACACTAGATGTTTTTAAAAAAACACCCTTCAGTGTACAAGATTGCCTTCAGACGGCTTGGGAGTCGGAGAACTCCATACCCCCCAACATTTCTCCTTTGAAAATAGGGACACCCTAAGGAAAAGAGATTAACAGTAATCCTTCAAGTGGTTTGGCTATGCGTTGGTTAATGGGTTAATTGGTGAGCTATGAGGTAAAGGGGAGGGTCAGATGCCTTGTCAATCAAAGAATGCCTTGTCAACCAACCAGAGGCAGCTTTGCAAACCCAGCAGCCTTGTCAACCAACCAGAAGCCGTTTGTCAATGCCAGCAGCCTTGTCAACCAATCAGAGGGAGCATTTTCACTCCCAGCAGTAGGTATAAAACCAGCAGGCCAATGGCCTGCGCTCAGGCCAATGGCCTGCGCTCAGGCCAATGGCCTGCGCTCTCTTTTCCCTCTGGATTTGACTTTTCCTCTTCTCTCCCCCCCCCCACCTAATCTCAGGTTTTTTGTTTTCTTTATTTCCTTTACCACTCTTTCCTTCTTTCACACTCTTCCAGATTGTGCAACGTTTCCTCTTTCCTTCCTGGTCCTTTTGTCTCCTGCTTTTACAGAGGTCAGCACAAAAGGAGGAGGAGGATTTCTATATGGTAAATGCTTCAAAGTGGGGACTTCATCTGTGGTATGTCACAAATGGGACCTGCACCCAATTGTTGCAGTGTGTTCTGCTGCTTCTGTTTAGAGTTCCAGCCAGCTCTTCCCTCCAAGTGCATTACACAAGCACGCACACACAGAGACACGGGGACGCCCCATTCCATAATGATAATTTTATTCTTTATACCCCACACAACTGACTGGGTTGCCCCAGCCGCTCTGGGCGGCATCCATCATGTATAAAAACATAATAAAACACTAGATGTTTTTAAAAAAACACCCTTCAGTGTACAAGATTGCCTTCAGACGGCTTGGGAGTCGGAGAACTCCATACCCCCCAACATTTCTCCTTTGAAAATAGGGACACCCTAAGGAAAAGAGATTAACAGTAATCCTTCAAGTGGTTTGGCTATGCGTTGGTTAATGGGTTAATTGGTGAGCTATGAGGTAAAGGGGAGGGTCAGATGCCTTGTCAATCAAAGAATGCCTTGTCAACCAACCAGAGGCAGCTTTGCAAACCCAGCAGCCTTGTCAACCAACCAGAAGCCGTTTGTCAATGCCAGCAGCCTTGTCAACCAATCAGAGGGAGCATTTTCACTCCCAGCAGTAGGTATAAAACCAGCAGGCCAATGGCCTGCGCTCGGCCTGCGCTCTCTTTTCCCTCTGGATTTGACTTTTCCTCTTCTCTCCCCCCCCCCCACCTAATCTCAGGTTTTTTGTTTTCTTTATTTCCTTTACCACTCTTTCCTTCTTTCACACTCTTCCAGATTGTGCAACGTTTCCTCTTTCCTTCCTGGTCCTTTTGTCTCCTGCTTTTACAGAGGTCAGCACAAAAGGAGGAGGAGGATTTCTATATGGTAAATGCTTCAAAGTGGGGACTTCATCTGTGGTATGTCACAAATGGGACCTGCACCCAATTGTTGCAGTGTGTTCTGCTGCTTCTGTTTAGAGTTCCAGCCAGCTCTTCCCTCCAAGTGCATTACACAAGCACGCACACACAGAGACACGGGGACGCCCCATTCCATAATGATAATTTTATTCTTTATACCCCACACAACTGACTGGGTTGCCCCAGCCGCTCTGGGCGGCATCCATCATGTATAAAAACATAATAAAACACTAGATGTTTTTAAAAAAACACCCTTCAGTGTACAAGATTGCCTTCAGACGGCTTGGGAGTCGGAGAACTCCATACCCCCCAACATTTCTCCTTTGAAAATAGGGACACCCTAAGGAAAAGAGATTAACAGTAATCCTTCAAGTGGTTTGGCTATGCGTTGGTTAATGGGTTAATTGGTGAGCTATGAGGTAAAGGGGAGGGTCAGATGCCTTGTCAATCAAAGAATGCCTTGTCAACCAACCAGAGGCAGCTTTGCAAACCCAGCAGCCTTGTCAACCAACCAGAAGCCGTTTGTCAATGCCAGCAGCCTTGTCAACCAATCAGAGGGAGCATTTTCACTCCCAGCAGTAGGTATAAAACCAGCAGGCCAATGGCCTGCGCTCAGGCCAATGGCCTGCGCTCTCTTTTCCCTCTGGATTTGACTTTTCCTCTTCTCTCCCCCCCCCCCCACCTAATCTCAGGTTTTTTGTTTTCTTTATTTCCTTTACCACTCTTTCCTTCTTTCACACTCTTCCAGATTGTGCAACGTTTCCTCTTTCCTTCCTGGTCCTTTTGTCTCCTGCTTTTACAGAGGTCAGCACAAAAGGAGGAGGAGGATTTCTATATGGTAAATGCTTCAAAGTGGGGACTTCATCTGTGGTATGTCACAAATGGGACCTGCACCCAATTGTTGCAGTGTGTTCTGCTGCTTCTGTTTAGAGTTCCAGCCAGCTCTTCCCTCCAAGTGCATTACACAAGCACGCACACACAGAGACACGGGGACGCCCCATTCCATAATGATAATTTTATTCTTTATACCCCACACAACTGACTGGGTTGCCCCAGCCGCTCTGGGCGGCATCCATCATGTATAAAAACATAATAAAACACTAGATGTTTTTAAAAAAACACCCTTCAGTGTACAAGATTGCCTTCAGACGGCTTGGGAGTCGGAGAACTCCATACCCCCCAACATTTCTCCTTTGAAAATAGGGACACCCTAAGGAAAAGAGATTAACAGTAATCCTTCAAGTGGTTTGGCTATGCGTTGGTTAATGGGTTAATTGGTGAGCTATGAGGTAAAGGGGAGGGTCAGATGCCTTGTCAATCAAAGAATGCCTTGTCAACCAACCAGAGGCAGCTTTGCAAACCCAGCAGCCTTGTCAACCAACCAGAAGCCGTTTGTCAATGCCAGCAGCCTTGTCAACCAATCAGAGGGAGCATTTTCACTCCCAGCAGTAGGTATAAAACCAGCAGGCCAATGGCCTGCGCTCAGGCCAATGGCCTGCGCTCTCTTTTCCCTCTGGATTTGACTTTTCCTCTTCTCTCCCCCCCCCCCCACCTAATCTCAGGTTTTTTGTTTTCTTTATTTCCTTTACCACTCTTTCCTTCTTTCACACTCTTCCAGATTGTGCAACGTTTCCTCTTTCCTTCCTGGTCCTTTTGTCTCCTGCTTTTACAGAGGTCAGCACAAAAGGAGGAGGAGGATTTCTATATGGTAAATGCTTCAAAGTGGGGACTTCATCTGTGGTATGTCACAAATGGGACCTGCACCCAATTGTTGCAGTGTGTTCTGCTGCTTCTGTTTAGAGTTCCAGCCAGCTCTTCCCTCCAAGTGCATTACACAAGCACGCACACACAGAGACACGGGGACGCCCCATTCCATAATGATAATTTTATTCTTTATACCCCACACAACTGACTGGGTTGCCCCAGCCGCTCTGGGCGGCATCCATCATGTATAAAAACATAATAAAACACTAGATGTTTTTAAAAAAACACCCTTCAGTGTACAAGATTGCCTTCAGACGGCTTGGGAGTCGGAGAACTCCATACCCCCCAACATTTCTCCTTTGAAAATAGGGACACCCTAAGGAAAAGAGATTAACAGTAATCCTTCAAGTGGTTTGGCTATGCGTTGGTTAATGGGTTAATTGGTGAGCTATGAGGTAAAGGGGAGGGTCAGATGCCTTGTCAATCAAAGAATGCCTTGTCAACCAACCAGAGGCAGCTTTGCAAACCCAGCAGCCTTGTCAACCAACCAGAAGCCGTTTGTCAATGCCAGCAGCCTTGTCAACCAATCAGAGGGAGCATTTTCACTCCCAGCAGTAGGTATAAAACCAGCAGGCCAATGGCCTGCGCTCAGGCCAATGGCCTGCGCTCAGGCCAATGGCCTGCGCTCTCTTTTCCCTCTGGATTTGACTTTTCCTCTTCTCTCCCCCCCCCCCCCACCTAATCTCAGGTTTTTTGTTTTCTTTATTTCCTTTACCACTCTTTCCTTCTTTCACACTCTTCCAGATTGTGCAACGTTTCCTCTTTCCTTCCTGGTCCTTTTGTCTCCTGCTTTTACAGAGGTCAGCACAAAAGGAGGAGGAGGATTTCTATATGGTAAATGCTTCAAAGTGGGGACTTCATCTGTGGTATGTCACAAATGGGACCTGCACCCAATTGTTGCAGTGTGTTCTGCTGCTTCTGTTTAGAGTTCCAGCCAGCTCTTCCCTCCAAGTGCATTACACAAGCACGCACACACAGAGACACGGGGACGCCCCATTCCATAATGATAATTTTATTCTTTATACCCCACACAACTGACTGGGTTGCCCCAGCCGCTCTGGGCGGCATCCATCATGTATAAAAACATAATAAAACACTAGATGTTTTTAAAAAAACACCCTTCAGTGTACAAGATTGCCTTCAGACGGCTTGGGAGTCGGAGAACTCCATACCCCCCAACATTTCTCCTTTGAAAATAGGGACACCCTAAGGAAAAGAGATTAACAGTAATCCTTCAAGTGGTTTGGCTATGCGTTGGTTAATGGGTTAATTGGTGAGCTATGAGGTAAAGGGGAGGGTCAGATGCCTTGTCAATCAAAGAATGCCTTGTCAACCAACCAGAGGCAGCTTTGCAAACCCAGCAGCCTTGTCAACCAACCAGAAGCCGTTTGTCAATGCCAGCAGCCTTGTCAACCAATCAGAGGGAGCATTTTCACTCCCAGCAGTAGGTATAAAACCAGCAGGCCAATGGCCTGCGCTCAGGCCAATGGCCTGCGCTCTCTTTTCCCTCTGGATTTGACTTTTCCTCTTCTCTCCCCCCCCCCCCACCTAATCTCAGGTTTTTTGTTTTCTTTATTTCCTTTACCACTCTTTCCTTCTTTCACACTCTTCCAGATTGTGCAACGTTTCCTCTTTCCTTCCTGGTCCTTTTGTCTCCTGCTTTTACAGAGGTCAGCACAAAAGGAGGAGGAGGATTTCTATATGGTAAATGCTTCAAAGTGGGGACTTCATCTGTGGTATGTCACAAATGGGACCTGCACCCAATTGTTGCAGTGTGTTCTGCTGCTTCTGTTTAGAGTTCCAGCCAGCTCTTCCCTCCAAGTGCATTACACAAGCACGCACACACAGAGACACGGGGACGCCCCATTCCATAATGATAATTTTATTCTTTATACCCCACACAACTGACTGGGTTGCCCCAGCCGCTCTGGGCGGCATCCATCATGTATAAAAACATAATAAAACACTAGATGTTTTTAAAAAAACACCCTTCAGTGTACAAGATTGCCTTCAGACGGCTTGGGAGTCGGAGAACTCCATACCCCCCAACATTTCTCCTTTGAAAATAGGGACACCCTAAGGAAAAGAGATTAACAGTAATCCTTCAAGTGGTTTGGCTATGCGTTGGTTAATGGGTTAATTGGTGAGCTATGAGGTAAAGGGGAGGGTCAGATGCCTTGTCAATCAAAGAATGCCTTGTCAACCAACCAGAGGCAGCTTTGCAAACCCAGCAGCCTTGTCAACCAACCAGAAGCCGTTTGTCAATGCCAGCAGCCTTGTCAACCAATCAGAGGGAGCATTTTCACTCCCAGCAGTAGGTATAAAACCAGCAGGCCAATGGCCTGCGCTCAGGCCAATGGCCTGCGCTCTCTTTTCCCTCTGGATTTGACTTTTCCTCTTCTCTCCCCCCCCCCCCACCTAATCTCAGGTTTTTTGTTTTCTTTATTTCCTTTACCACTCTTTCCTTCTTTCACACTCTTCCAGATTGTGCAACGTTTCCTCTTTCCTTCCTGGTCCTTTTGTCTCCTGCTTTTACAGAGGTCAGCACAAAAGGAGGAGGAGGATTTCTATATGGTAAATGCTTCAAAGTGGGGACTTCATCTGTGGTATGTCACAAATGGGACCTGCACCCAATTGTTGCAGTGTGTTCTGCTGCTTCTGTTTAGAGTTCCAGCCAGCTCTTCCCTCCAAGTGCATTACACAAGCACGCACACACAGAGACACGGGGACGCCCCATTCCATAATGATAATTTTATTCTTTATACCCCACACAACTGACTGGGTTGCCCCAGCCGCTCTGGGCGGCATCCATCATGTATAAAAACATAATAAAACACTAGATGTTTTTAAAAAAACACCCTTCAGTGTACAAGATTGCCTTCAGACGGCTTGGGAGTCGGAGAACTCCATACCCCCCAACATTTCTCCTTTGAAAATAGGGACACCCTAAGGAAAAGAGATTAACAGTAATCCTTCAAGTGGTTTGGCTATGCGTTGGTTAATGGGTTAATTGGTGAGCTATGAGGTAAAGGGGAGGGTCAGATGCCTTGTCAATCAAAGAATGCCTTGTCAACCAACCAGAGGCAGCTTTGCAAACCCAGCAGCCTTGTCAACCAACCAGAAGCCGTTTGTCAATGCCAGCAGCCTTGTCAACCAATCAGAGGGAGCATTTTCACTCCCAGCAGTAGGTATAAAACCAGCAGGCCAATGGCCTGCGCTCAGGCCAATGGCCTGCGCTCAGGCCAATGGCCTGCGCTCTCTTTTCCCTCTGGATTTGACTTTTCCTCTTCTCTCCCCCCCCCCCACCTAATCTCAGGTTTTTTGTTTTCTTTATTTCCTTTACCACTCTTTCCTTCTTTCACACTCTTCCAGATTGTGCAACGTTTCCTCTTTCCTTCCTGGTCCTTTTGTCTCCTGCTTTTACAGAGGTCAGCACAAAAGGAGGAGGAGGATTTCTATATGGTAAATGCTTCAAAGTGGGGACTTCATCTGTGGTATGTCACAAATGGGACCTGCACCCAATTGTTGCAGTGTGTTCTGCTGCTTCTGTTTAGAGTTCCAGCCAGCTCTTCCCTCCAAGTGCATTACACAAGCACGCACACACAGAGACACGGGGACGCCCCATTCCATAATGATAATTTTATTCTTTATACCCCACACAACTGACTGGGTTGCCCCAGCCGCTCTGGGCGGCATCCATCATGTATAAAAACATAATAAAACACTAGATGTTTTTAAAAAAACACCCTTCAGTGTACAAGATTGCCTTCAGACGGCTTGGGAGTCGGAGAACTCCATACCCCCCAACATTTCTCCTTTGAAAATAGGGACACCCTAAGGAAAAGAGATTAACAGTAATCCTTCAAGTGGTTTGGCTATGCGTTGGTTAATGGGTTAATTGGTGAGCTATGAGGTAAAGGGGAGGGTCAGATGCCTTGTCAATCAAAGAATGCCTTGTCAACCAACCAGAGGCAGCTTTGCAAACCCAGCAGCCTTGTCAACCAACCAGAAGCCGTTTGTCAATGCCAGCAGCCTTGTCAACCAATCAGAGGGAGCATTTTCACTCCCAGCAGTAGGTATAAAACCAGCAGGCCAATGGCCTGCGCTCAGGCCAATGGCCTGCGCTCTCTTTTCCCTCTGGATTTGACTTTTCCTCTTCTCTCCCCCCCCCCCCACCTAATCTCAGGTTTTTTGTTTTCTTTATTTCCTTTACCACTCTTTCCTTCTTTCACACTCTTCCAGATTGTGCAACGTTTCCTCTTTCCTTCCTGGTCCTTTTGTCTCCTGCTTTTACAGAGGTCAGCACAAAAGGAGGAGGAGGATTTCTATATGGTAAATGCTTCAAAGTGGGGACTTCATCTGTGGTATGTCACAAATGGGACCTGCACCCAATTGTTGCAGTGTGTTCTGCTGCTTCTGTTTAGAGTTCCAGCCAGCTCTTCCCTCCAAGTGCATTACACAAGCACGCACACACAGAGACACGGGGACGCCCCATTCCATAATGATAATTTTATTCTTTATACCCCACACAACTGACTGGGTTGCCCCAGCCGCTCTGGGCGGCATCCATCATGTATAAAAACATAATAAAACACTAGATGTTTTTAAAAAAACACCCTTCAGT
The DNA here is from genome assembly GCF_964188315.1 of Podarcis muralis. Classification (NCBI taxonomy): domain Eukaryota; kingdom Metazoa; phylum Chordata; class Lepidosauria; order Squamata; family Lacertidae; genus Podarcis; species Podarcis muralis. The sequence continues at coordinate 43,588,559 of NC_135667.1, read as the reverse complement.
GTACAAGATTGCCTTCAGACGGCTTGGGAGTCGGAGAACTCCATACCCCCCAACATTTCTCCTTTGAAAATAGGGACACCCTAAGGAAAAGAGATTAACAGTAATCCTTCAAGTGGTTTGGCTATGCGTTGGTTAATGGGTTAATTGGTGAGCTATGAGGTAAAGGGGAGGGTCAGATGCCTTGTCAATCAAAGAATGCCTTGTCAACCAACCAGAGGCAGCTTTGCAAACCCAGCAGCCTTGTCAACCAACCAGAAGCCGTTTGTCAATGCCAGCAGCCTTGTCAACCAATCAGAGGGAGCATTTTCACTCCCAGCAGTAGGTATAAAACCAGCAGGCCAATGGCCTGCGCTCAGGCCAATGGCCTGCGCTCTCTTTTCCCTCTGGATTTGACTTTTCCTCTTCTCTCCCCCCCCCCCCACCTAATCTCAGGTTTTTTGTTTTCTTTATTTCCTTTACCACTCTTTCCTTCTTTCACACTCTTCCAGATTGTGCAACGTTTCCTCTTTCCTTCCTGGTCCTTTTGTCTCCTGCTTTTACAGAGGTCAGCACAAAAGGAGGAGGAGGATTTCTATATGGTAAATGCTTCAAAGTGGGGACTTCATCTGTGGTATGTCACAAATGGGACCTGCACCCAATTGTTGCAGTGTGTTCTGCTGCTTCTGTTTAGAGTTCCAGCCAGCTCTTCCCTCCAAGTGCATTACACAAGCACGCACACACAGAGACACGGGGACGCCCCATTCCATAATGATAATTTTATTCTTTATACCCCACACAACTGACTGGGTTGCCCCAGCCGCTCTGGGCGGCATCCATCATGTATAAAAACATAATAAAACACTAGATGTTTTTAAAAAAACACCCTTCAGTGTACAAGATTGCCTTCAGACGGCTTGGGAGTCGGAGAACTCCATACCCCCCAACATTTCTCCTTTGAAAATAGGGACACCCTAAGGAAAAGAGATTAACAGTAATCCTTCAAGTGGTTTGGCTATGCGTTGGTTAATGGGTTAATTGGTGAGCTATGAGGTAAAGGGGAGGGTCAGATGCCTTGTCAATCAAAGAATGCCTTGTCAACCAACCAGAGGCAGCTTTGCAAACCCAGCAGCCTTGTCAACCAACCAGAAGCCGTTTGTCAATGCCAGCAGCCTTGTCAACCAATCAGAGGGAGCATTTTCACTCCCAGCAGTAGGTATAAAACCAGCAGGCCAATGGCCTGCGCTCAGGCCAATGGCCTGCGCTCAGGCCAATGGCCTGCGCTCTCCTTTCCCTCTGGATTTGACTTTTCCTCTTCTCTCCCCCCCCCCCCCACCTAATCTCAGGTTTTTTGTTTTCTTTATTTCCTTTACCACTCTTTCCTTCTTTCACACTCTTCCAGATTGTGCAACGTTTCCTCTTTCCTTCCTGGTCCTTTTGTCTCCTGCTTTTACAGAGGTCAGCACAAAAGGAGGAGGAGGATTTCTATATGGTAAATGTTTCAAAGTGGGGACTTCATCTGTGGTATGTCACAAATGGGACCTGCACCCAATTGTTGCAGTGTGTTCTGCTGCTTCTGTTTAGAGTTCCAGCCAGCTCTTCCCTCCAAGTGCATTACACAAGCACGCACACACAGAGACACGGGGACGCCCCATTCCATAATGATAATTTTATTCTTTATACCCCACACAACTGACTGGGTTGCCCCAGCCGCTCTGGGCGGCATCCATCATGTATAAAAACATAATAAAACACTAGATGTTTTTAAAAAAACACCCTTCAGTGTACAAGATTGCCTTCAGACGGCTTGGGAGTCGGAGAACTCCATACCCCCCAACATTTCTCCTTTGAAAATAGGGACACCCTAAGGAAAAGAGATTAACAGTAATCCTTCAAGTGGTTTGGCTATGCGTTGGTTAATGGGTTAATTGGTGAGCTATGAGGTAAAGGGGAGGGTCAGATGCCTTGTCAATCAAAGAATGCCTTGTCAACCAACCAGAGGCAGCTTTGCAAACCCAGCAGCCTTGTCAACCAACCAGAAGCCGTTTGTCAATGCCAGCAGCCTTGTCAACCAATCAGAGGGAGCATTTTCACTCCCAGCAGTAGGTATAAAACCAGCAGGCCAATGGCCTGCGCTCAGGCCAATGGCCTGCACTCAGGCCAATGGCCTGCGCTCTCTTTTCCCTCTGGATTTGACTTTTCCTCTTCTCTCCCCCCCCCCCACCTAATCTCAGGTTTTTTGTTTTCTTTATTTCCTTTACCACTCTTTCCTTCTTTCACACTCTTCCAGATTGTGCAACGTTTCCTCTTTCCTTCCTGGTCCTTTTGTCTCCTGCTTTTACAGAGGTCAGCACAAAAGGAGGAGGAGGATTTCTATATGGTAAATGCTTCAAAGTGGGGACTTCATCTGTGGTATGTCACAAATGGGACCTGCACCCAATTGTTGCAGTGTGTTCTGCTGCTTCTGTTTAGAGTTCCAGCCAGCTCTTCCCTCCAAGTGCATTACACAAGCACGCACACACAGAGACACGGGGACGCCCCATTCCATAATGATAATTTTATTCTTTATACCCCACACAACTGACTGGGTTGCCCCAGCCGCTCTGGGCGGCATCCATCATGTATAAAAACATAATAAAACACTAGATGTTTTTAAAAAAACACCCTTCAGTGTACAAGATTGCCTTCAGACGGCTTGGGAGTCGGAGAACTCCATACCCCCCAACATTTCTCCTTTGAAAATAGGGACACCCTAAGGAAAAGAGATTAACAGTAATCCTTCAAGTGGTTTGGCTATGCGTTGGTTAATGGGTTAATTGGTGAGCTATGAGGTAAAGGGGAGGGTCAGATGCCTTGTCAATCAAAGAATGCCTTGTCAACCAACCAGAGGCAGCTTTGCAAACCCAGCAGCCTTGTCAACCAACCAGAAGCCGTTTGTCAATGCCAGCAGCCTTGTCAACCAATCAGAGGGAGCATTTTCACTCCCAGCAGTAGGTATAAAACCAGCAGGCCAATGGCCTGCGCTCAGGCCAATGGCCTGCGCTCAGGCCAATGGCCTGCGCTCTCCTTTCCCTCTGGATTTGACTTTTCCTCTTCTCTCCCCCCCCCCCCTAATCTCAGGTTTTTTGTTTTCTTTATTTCCTTTACCACTCTTTCCTTCTTTCACACTCTTCCAGATTGTGCAACGTTTCCTCTTTCCTTCCTGGTCCTTTTGTCTCCTGCTTTTACAGAGGTCAGCACAAAAGGAGGAGGAGGATTTCTATATGGTAAATGTTTCAAAGTGGGGACTTCATCTGTGGTATGTCACAAATGGGACCTGCACCCAATTGTTGCAGTGTGTTCTGCTGCTTCTGTTTAGAGTTCCAGCCAGCTCTTCCCTCCAAGTGCATTACACAAGCACGCACACACAGAGACACGGGGACGCCCCATTCCATAATGATAATTTTATTCTTTATACCCCACACAACTGACTGGGTTGCCCCAGCCGCTCTGGGCGGCATCCATCATGTATAAAAACATAATAAAACACTAGATGTTTTTAAAAAAACACCCTTCAGTGTACAAGATTGCCTTCAGACGGCTTGGGAGTCGGAGAACTCCATACCCCCCAACATTTCTCCTTTGAAAATAGGGACACCCTAAGGAAAAGAGATTAACAGTAATCCTTCAAGTGGTTTGGCTATGCGTTGGTTAATGGGTTAATTGGTGAGCTATGAGGTAAAGGGGAGGGTCAGATGCCTTGTCAATCAAAGAATGCCTTGTCAACCAACCAGAGGCAGCTTTGCAAACCCAGCAGCCTTGTCAACCAACCAGAAGCCGTTTGTCAATGCCAGCAGCCTTGTCAACCAATCAGAGGGAGCATTTTCACTCCCAGCAGTAGGTATAAAACCAGCAGGCCCGGCCTGCGCTCAGGCCAATGGCCTGCGCTCAGGCCAATGGCCTGCGCTCAGGCCAATGGCCTGCGCTCAGGCCAATGGCCTGCGCTCAGGCCAATGGCCTGCGCTCAGGCCAATGGCCTGCGCTCAGGCCAATGGCCTGCGCTCAGGCCAATGGCCTGCGCTCAGGCCAATGGCCTGCGCTCAGGCCAATGGCCTGCGCTCAGGCCAATGGCCTGCGCTCAGGCCAATGGCCTGCGCTCAGGCCAATGGCCTGCGCTCAGGCCAATGGCCTGCGCTCAGGCCAATGGCCTGCGCTCAGGCCAATGGCCTGCGCTCAGGCCAATGGCCTGCGCTCAGGCCAATGGCCTGCGCTCAGGCCAATGGCCTGCGCTCAGGCCAATGGCCTGCGCTCAGGCCAATGGCCTGCGCTCAGGCCAATGGCCTGCGCTCAGGCCAATGGCCTGCGCTCAGGCCAATGGCCTGCGCTCAGGCCAATGGCCTGCGCTCTCCTTTCCCTCTGGATTTGACTTTTCCTCTTCTCTCCCCCCCCCCCCCACCTAATCTCAGGTTTTTTGTTTTCTTTATTTCCTTTACCACTCTTTCCTTCTTTCACACTCTTCCAGATTGTGCAACGTTTCCTCTTTCCTTCCTGGTCCTTTTGTCTCCTGCTTTTACAGAGGTCAGCACAAAAGGAGGAGGAGGATTTCTATATGGTAAATGTTTCAAAGTGGGGACTTCATCTGTGGTATGTCACAAATGGGACCTGCACCCAATTGTTGCAGTGTGTTCTGCTGCTTCTGTTTAGAGTTCCAGCCAGCTCTTCCCTCCAAGTGCATTACACAAGCACGCACACACAGAGACACGGGGACGCCCCATTCCATAATGATAATTTTATTCTTTATACCCCACACAACTGACTGGGTTGCCCCAGCCGCTCTGGGCGGCATCCATCATGTATAAAAACATAATAAAACACTAGATGTTTTTAAAAAAACACCCTTCAGTGTACAAGATTGCCTTCAGACGGCTTGGGAGTCGGAGAACTCCATACCCCCCAACATTTCTCCTTTGAAAATAGGGACACCCTAAGGAAAAGAGATTAACAGTAATCCTTCAAGTGGTTTGGCTATGCGTTGGTTAATGGGTTAATTGGTGAGCTATGAGGTAAAGGGGAGGGTCAGATGCCTTGTCAATCAAAGAATGCCTTGTCAACCAACCAGAGGCAGCTTTGCAAACCCAGCAGCCTTGTCAACCAACCAGAAGCCGTTTGTCAATGCCAGCAGCCTTGTCAACCAATCAGAGGGAGCATTTTCACTCCCAGCAGTAGGTATAAAACCAGCAGGCCCGGCCTGCGCTCAGGCCAATGGCCTGCGCTCAGGCCAATGGCCTGCGCTCAGGCCAATGGCCTGCGCTCAGGCCAATGGCCTGCGCTCAGGCCAATGGCCTGCGCTCAGGCCAATGGCCTGCGCTCAGGCCAATGGCCTGCGCTCAGGCCAATGGCCTGCGCTCAGGCCAATGGCCTGCGCTCAGGCCAATGGCCTGCGCTCAGGCCAATGGCCTGCGCTCAGGCCAATGGCCTGCGCTCAGGCCAATGGCCTGCGCTCAGGCCAATGGCCTGCGCTCAGGCCAATGGCCTGCGCTCAGGCCAATGGCCTGCGCTCAGGCCAATGGCCTGCGCTCAGGCCAATGGCCTGCGCTCAGGCCAATGGCCTGCGCTCAGGCCAATGGCCTGCGCTCAGGCCAATGGCCTGCGCTCAGGCCAATGGCCTGCGCTCAGGCCAATGGCCTGCGCTCAGGCCAATGGCCTGCGCTCAGGCCAATGGCCTGCGCTCAGGCCAATGGCCTGCGCTCAGGCCAATGGCCTGCGCTCAGGCCAATGGCCTGCGCTCAGGCCAATGGCCTGCGCTCAGGCCAATGGCCTGCGCTCAGGCCAATGGCCTGCGCTCTCTTTTCCCTCTGGATTTGACTTTTCCTCTTCTCTCCCCCCCCCCCCCACCTAATCTCAGGTTTTTTGTTTTCTTTATTTCCTTTACCACTCTTTCCTTCTTTCACACTCTTCCAGATTGTGCAACGTTTCCTCTTTCCTTCCTGGTCCTTTTGTCTCCTGCTTTTACAGAGGTCAGCACAAAAGGAGGAGGAGGATTTCTATATGGTAAATGCTTCAAAGTGGGGACTTCATCTGTGGTATGTCACAAATGGGACCTGCACCCAATTGTTGCAGTGTGTTCTGCTGCTTCTGTTTAGAGTTCCAGCCAGCTCTTCCCTCCAAGTGCATTACACAAGCACGCACACACAGAGACACGGGGACGCCCCATTCCATAATGATAATTTTATTCTTTATACCCCACACAACTGACTGGGTTGCCCCAGCCGCTCTGGGCGGCATCCATCATGTATAAAAACATAATAAAACACTAGATGTTTTTAAAAAAACACCCTTCAGTGTACAAGATTGCCTTCAGACGGCTTGGGAGTCGGAGAACTCCATACCCCCCAACATTTCTCCTTTGAAAATAGGGACACCCTAAGGAAAAGAGATTAACAGTAATCCTTCAAGTGGTTTGGCTATGCGTTGGTTAATGGGTTAATTGGTGAGCTATGAGGTAAAGGGGAGGGTCAGATGCCTTGTCAATCAAAGAATGCCTTGTCAACCAACCAGAGGCAGCTTTGCAAACCCAGCAGCCTTGTCAACCAACCAGAAGCCGTTTGTCAATGCCAGCAGCCTTGTCAACCAATCAGAGGGAGCATTTTCACTCCCAGCAGTAGGTATAAAACCAGCAGGCCCGGCCTGCGCTCAGGCCAATGGCCTGCGCTCAGGCCAATGGCCTGCGCTCAGGCCAATGGCCTGCGCTCAGGCCAATGGCCTGCGCTCAGGCCAATGGCCTGCGCTCAGGCCAATGGCCTGCGCTCAGGCCAATGGCCTGCGCTCAGGCCAATGGCCTGCGCTCAGGCCAATGGCCTGCGCTCAGGCCAATGGCCTGCGCTCAGGCCAATGGCCTGCGCTCAGGCCAATGGCCTGCGCTCAGGCCAATGGCCTGCGCTCAGGCCAATGGCCTGCGCTCAGGCCAATGGCCTGCGCTCAGGCCAATGGCCTGCGCTCAGGCCAATGGCCTGCGCTCAGGCCAATGGCCTGCGCTCAGGCCAATGGCCTGCGCTCAGGCCAATGGCCTGCGCTCAGGCCAATGGCCTGCGCTCAGGCCAATGGCCTGCGCTCAGGCCAATGGCCTGCGCTCAGGCCAATGGCCTGCGCTCAGGCCAATGGCCTGCGCTCAGGCCAATGGCCTGCGCTCAGGCCAATGGCCTGCGCTCAGGCCAATGGCCTGCGCTCAGGCCAATGGCCTGCGCTCAGGCCAATGGCCTGCGCTCAGGCCAATGGCCTGCGCTCAGGCCAATGGCCTGCGCTCAGGCCAATGGCCTGCGCTCAGGCCAATGGCCTGCGCTCTCTTTTCCCTCTGGATTTGACTTTTCCTCTTCTCTCCCCCCCCCCCCCCACCTAATCTCAGGTTTTTTGTTTTCTTTATTTCCTTTACCACTCTTTCCTTCTTTCACACTCTTCCAGATTGTGCAACGTTTCCTCTTTCCTTCCTGGTCCTTTTGTCTCCTGCTTTTACAGAGGTCAGCACAAAAGGAGGAGGAGGATTTCTATATGGTAAATGCTTCAAAGTGGGGACTTCATCTGTGGTATGTCACAAATGGGACCTGCACCCAATTGTTGCAGTGTGTTCTGCTGCTTCTGTTTAGAGTTCCAGCCAGCTCTTCCCTCCAAGTGCATTACACAAGCACGCACACACAGAGACACGGGGACGCCCCATTCCATAATGATAATTTTATTCTTTATACCCCACACAACTGACTGGGTTGCCCCAGCCGCTCTGGGCGGCATCCATCATGTATAAAAACATAATAAAACACTAGATGTTTTTAAAAAAACACCCTTCAGTGTACAAGATTGCCTTCAGACGGCTTGGGAGTCGGAGAACTCCATACCCCCCAACATTTCTCCTTTGAAAATAGGGACACCCTAAGGAAAAGAGATTAACAGTAATCCTTCAAGTGGTTTGGCTATGCGTTGGTTAATGGGTTAATTGGTGAGCTATGAG